>NW_025110427.1:233404-255282 GCF_011392965.1 Frieseomelitta varia | reverse complement strand
TCTTTTCCTACGTGGCACACCACGTAGTTAGTGTTTTCGAGGCGTCGTCTTTGTTTTTCAACGTCTTTCTCCTCGGACGTTTTCTCACACTTGTTTGTTGATTGGTTCTTGTTTTTTTTTTTTTTTTTCACAAACGCCTCGACCAGTCTGCCCACGTTGGTTTTTCTTTTGACATTCTTCGACGAAGAGTATGTCACGTCAACTTCGGGTTTATTGGCGTCAATTCCGGGATGCATAGTATGACGTTCACGTACGAGACGTGAACGTCGTTTCATCATCGGTTCTGCATCCAAACGTATGCCAAAGGCCGCGAATTTTGCTTCGATTTTTAGGAGTTTTGTATTATTTTCGAATCAATTGCTTTTTTGAAATTATTTCAACCGTAAATCCTCGTTCACTGCCGCTCGAAACGATTCCTTTCCGCTTGAAAAGCGTGAACAGAATCGGTGACGATCCTCGCGCGGATCTTTTCAAACGGATCGGTAGTAAACGTTGTATCTTTTTTGGTTTTTTTTTTTCTTTTCGTTTGTTTTGATTTCTTTTCCGCAATGCAATTTGAAATGTTATTAACGCTCGTGAGAAAGTATATGTGGCCGAATATCGTTCTGGTTTCTTTTGAATGTCCGCTGCATTTTTTGTTTCGACAATTTACAAAATCAATTGGCTTTACATATCCGTAGCGTGTGTAATCAAGTGTAGCTCAAGTGTACAAAGTGTAAGAAGTGTGTAGAAGGTGTGCGTGTGTCGGTGCATGCGCCAGGCGCAAGAGTGTAGGCCGCACTCGCGTGCAGCCTGTGTATGAGATGTGTTTGAGCGCGCGGGGTTGCACGCTCGAGAACCAGGGCAACTTTGATTTTACTCGTGTATTGGCCGAGATCGCGGATCGTCCGCGACGATTCGTTTCCCTCACTCGTGTCTGTGTGTGTTACGTCACGGTGAAACGCGAACCTCGGTTTTGTCTTCATCTTGTGGTGTGCTTGTCTGTGATCTGTCAACTGTGCAATTGTGAACTGTTTGCTCCTTGGCTGAGAATACCAATTTTACCGCGCGCCATCCATCGATGAACTGGCGTCGCGGATTTTTTGCGTTTGATTCGTGAGGTCGAGTCGTATTTGTGAGTGTGTATGCACTGGGAGTATACACCAGCGCATCCGGGCTATGGCATTTTTTTAGATTATTTAAACATTTAGCAAATTTACATGAAAGAGATTAAGATTATGGGTAAGGGCTGGTTTTGCAGAACACGTGCTTCCCTCTGCTCGCGTCGATTTTCATTTCACCATGTGATTCATTTCTCAACGGTATTTTAACTCGCTTTTTCTGTCGCGGTTTCAACACTTGCTCAACGACGTTCACTCGTCGCGCCACACACTCTCTCTCTCTCTCTCTTTCTTTTCCTCTCTCTCTTTCTCTCTCTCTCCCCTTTCTCCTCGATTAATCACACACTTTCGATCGTCCATCGTTCGCGAACAGCTTCGCAAGAGCTGTTTCACTGCGGTGTGTGCCTGTGTGTGCGAGTGTGTGTCGAGAGAGTCGGCTGCTCGGACGACAAGCGTCGAGTCACTTTTCCTCTTTCTCCTCGGCCGAGTCGGATCGTGTCTACGATTGCTCGGAGCATCCTGTGAAGTATCTCCTCGCGACTCGGCGCCTCTTCTTCGTCTTCCATTCTTCCTCTTCTTCGCCTCTTTCGCTTGGGTCCCGACGTGTGTTGTTGCGTGTTGCGTGTTGCGCTCTATCACGCGCGACAGTGGTAGCTTGGCTGAAAATCCGGCGAAGGTAGACGCGTTGCGCCACCGGCCCGCTTACGAGTTACGGGCATATGTAAATCAATATATTTGTAAATTATTTTTTTGTGCTTTTTTTCTGCCGGCACGCCTACGACGGCGATGCACGCCATTTTTTTTTTTATTATTATTTTATTTCGTTATCTTTGCTTATCATTCTTCGATTACAGAACATACACTACTAGAGCTATTGTAACTTGCTTGTGTGTTTTGTTTAATTTTTAATAATTATGGTACACGTTCGCGGGGCACGGGCCGGCGCCTCGGGAATAATTCCTCCTTCTCGCGCGGGGATGTGATGTGTGCGGGGAAGTTGAGTCGGCTGCCCCTTTTTCTCCTACCGATTCTGGATCGTTTTCTTTTCACATTTCTTTTAATCTTCTTCTTTCGCATTTACCATTTCTTCGTTTTAACGTATGTTTCTGACGTTCGATAAAAAAGCAACCCTCGGCGCACGGCAGGATGCACCGGTGAAAAAAGCTTGTCGTCTCGGTATCGTTTCACGACCATCAATGAGAGTCGCGAACGATCTCGACGTTGTGCTCTGGTGGTTGTGTTTATTTGTATTGTTGTTGTTGTTAAAATTTTTGTTTTTTTTTTTTTTTGCTTTTACTGATAACGGCGATAGTGATGGTGAAAAGTGATGATTGCTGTTGCTTTTTTAAAATCTCTTCGTGTCATCTCCTCCGCTCCTACTTTCGTGCACCATTATTTTTTTGATGATTTTTTTTGCTCTGCTTTTTTTTCCGCTGTTTGCTCGTTTTGTCGAGGGACCGTAGAATCATCGTTTTGTCTTTTTCCTCTTTTTCTTTCTTTTTTTTTTTCTTTTACCTCTTCGTTTGTTTCGGAAAGATGATCCGTGATGAATTTTCTTCGACTTCAACTTCTCTTCAAGTTAGTGTTTTTAATCTTTAGCTTTAGTTTCTCAGTTCGATTGTCAAATGGAGTCTGATCATTGCCTAATTCGAAACAGATACTCGCTCATTCATACTTCCATTCAAAGCACCTTTCCTCCGAAACTGAATTTCGACCTGTCTTGCGAAACGTCTGACTTTTGTCCATCTCGTTCTACTTGTCTCTAAAACTTGTCTCGCCGAATACTGTCGCGTCACACCTTCACCGAAAACAAACGAATCGCGTTCGCGCCGGAAAATACCGTTTTAGAAAAAAAGCCAGTTGTCACGTTTTCCTACGTATATCCATCGGAAAATTGTTGGGAAAAAATTATGTTCGCCAAACGTTTGGTCCCTGTCTTAATTTGGAGGCTAGTCGGTGCCGGTGGTGCGAGTGTGTGAAGAATTGTGTTGAGGCTTACTTATCTATCCTATCGTAGCTGTACAATCCATCGCAATGCTGTGTGTGTGTGTGTGTGTGTGTGTATGTGAGCGTGTATGTGTAACTGTGTGGGTGTATTAGTGTCGAGAAAAAAAAATTTCCCGATCAGCGACGCCCATTTTGGAGAACGTTCTTGCCCAAATCCCCATTCTGTGGATGACGATTGTTGCTCGCCGGACGATGTTGCTTCGGCGGACAGGGTTGTACAAGGGCGATCACCAACGACCAGGCGTACACCGATGACGAACAGAAGCATTGGTTCGATAAAAACGATTATCGTTGGTTGCGTGAACGAGGTGTATGCACTCGTCCAGCTTTAGGTATTTACATAGAAACTAACCCTATTTCGCATTATGTACTTGATTTAAGTTTACCAGTAAATTCTCAGTTTATGCTTGTGATATCAAGGTGTATTTACATACTACTTAATCCGAGGAAAAAACGCCCTGTAACGCAAAAACTGTTATAATAAGAACGATCAATGATCGACCCGCGTGCACGCCAACAGGAACTCGAGGTGACCTTTGTTTCTCTGTTTTTTCTCTGCATTTTTCCAAATACGATGCTACTTGTCTTTTTTTAAGTTTCTTTTTTTTTGTTCCATTTGCACCTGTACCTCGACTCGAGTACGATTTTAGGGAAAATAGTTGGTTTTTAGAGTGAAATTGAAAGCTCTCGGGGTGATCAGTTTTTTTTTTTTCTTTTTTCTTTCTCTCGAACTTTCGGCGCAACTTTTGGGCGGCGAGTCCATCGAGTTCCGGTCGCGAGGCGAGTGCAATCGTTAAATGTAGCTTTGACGATGAATCTTTTAGCAATCTTTTCTTCTCTCGTCCCAGATGGTGAAAAAGCCTGGCTATCCGGCGGCTTCTCGGCGCGTGTCTTTTACGTTCAACGAAGATGACGACGTTAGGCTACTTTCATAATTGGCGAACAAAGGGGTTGAAAAGAGGGATCCCCTGAAGAGAAACGGAGAAGTTAGGGATAGAATTCGGAGTTGAAAGAATTTCCTTTTCGCGATCTTCCGAAAATGCTTGGAATTTCTTTTCTCTCTTTCTCTCTCTCTCTCTTTTTTCTTTTTAATTTTTTAAATCGTCGAAATCGTTCACATTCGAAACCAAAATCGCTCATAATTTAACAAAAAAAGATGTTCTCTTTTATCTTTTTCATCTGTACCTCGGGACAGAATTGGGAAAATTCGTCGAAGGGATCGAAGCGATCATGGGGGGGAATGGAAATTGAACAAAGTATAGAAAGGTGGAGAGGAACGGGGGAAATCCGTACGAACAGGTCACGGAACGAAAATCTCGTCGAGAATCTCCGAACAGGGGAACAACAACAACAACAACAATTGTGGTCGACGTACGATGTCACGGGGAAGAAAAAATTCGGCACGCTACCATTCATTTCCGCACTCTTCAGTCCGCGATTGCCAGTCGAAGAAACGAAGAAATCGAACGTGTCGTAGGTGAATCGTCGATCAAACGATGTATATATATATATATATATTTTCTTTTTTCTCTTTTTGGATGATATTTTTGGAAATTTTGTTTTGGACCGCCTCTCACTTTAATACGTTATTTTTTTCTGTTTTCTTTTTTCGTCGTTAAAAAAAATTTCACGTTGAGTTTCGAATCACCGTCCGTATCGGTCTTTTTCTTTTTTTCTCATTCTAAACGAGGATTCGAATTCGAAGAGAGAAACGCGTTTCTTTTCGGATGCGCGTGTGGTTTTTACGGTCTAACGTATTCGTTTCATCTCTGGTCTGGTCTCGTCGAAAGAAACCCCATCGAAAAAGTACGGACAGTCCAGGAGTTTTATGAAAGGTCGGAAAAAGGGGGAATCGGGGTCGAGATTGATGGGGCATCACAAAGAGGTATTTAGGAGTAAGGGGCTGGCCCGAGTTTCTAAAAGTTCGCTCCACGGTCAAACCTACGGACTTTCTATATATTCTTCTTCTTCTCCTCTCCCTCGTCATCCTCATCTTCGTATCTTATATTTTTTTCTCTTTTCGTTTTTTTTGAATTGATCCACCTCTGTTCTGCTTCTCCTTCTTCTTCTTTCTAAGTATTGCGAGAACGTAACGGTATATTGCAAGTAAAAGTTCGAAACGACGCAAGTATTTTTACGCGTTCAGATATATACCCGGAAATAAAAAAATATTTCGCTTATAACGATCACAGGACCTCAGATTACCTGAAGCACGCCACTCTAAAATCTCTCATTCACTCCATTCTTACATTCGCTCTTCCTTGATGCTCACGAAGCATTCTCTTTCGCGCGGCTCCTCTTTCATTCAACCGCGTGCCCGTGCACGTACGCGACAATCCCAAGGTCGTTCATTCACGAAATCTTGCACGTGCTCTTCCCCTCTCTCTCTCTCTCTCTCTCTCTCACATTCTCTCTCTGACACTCTCTTCCTTTCTTCCGATCTTTCTCTCGTGTGCGCATTCTGGCACCTCTTTCGATTCTCGCGCGCGTGTCTCTCTCTCATTCTCTCGTCGACGTGGCTTGGTATCGTGTACCACTGCCCGGGCACGCGCCTCGCATTCATTCGATTTTTCTCTTTCGCCTAATTTATCCTAGTCTCATAGACCCTATATTTATTATTTATAATATTTATATATATATAATATATATAATATTTAGCATTTAGTTTTTTTTATTTCTCTCTTTTCTTCATCAATTTTTCATTTTTTCTTGTTCTTCGTCATCTCTCTCTGGCGTGCTTGTTTCACTAAAAAAATGCTTCCGCACACTCTCACGATTTACTCTTTGAAAATGTGCACGTGTACATTGGAAGGAGGGGGGCCCCCCTCGGCTATCATCCTCGGGCCCCCGTCCCATCATGTGTATCGTCTTCATTTTTTTTTTTTTTTCGTTTTGTTTCCATCATACACTCCAGACTCTCTGTATGTATATATAATATATATAATATAACTGTTTGTAATAATTATATTTTGTTTGTTCGCTTACGAGCTAATAGTTTTCGTGCTGCCGACCAGCACAAGTTGCGCGCATTCTTTATATCCTTACGTGGAGTAGATTTTTTTTTTTTTATTCGCGTGTATATTTAAGGTGTGTATTGATGTGTATTAGTGTGTATTCTGTGTAACAAGGTTTCGTGTGTACATGTATCACTAATATAGCGGCGGTCGACGATTACGTCGTGCCGCACGATTACGCGGATCAGACCGTCCGTATTTCTTCTTCTTCTTCATTTTTTTTTTCTTCTTCTTCTTGTAACTTGTTCCGCGTTTGTCCGATAAACGGGAAGGGGGATGCGTGTACGCGTATTGAACCAACGAACGTACGAGGATTAGCCGATCCACCTGACCGCGTTTACGCACATATCAGACGCGTTGTTTCTGCCTTAAACGTTACGGGAGCTAAGATTAAGGGTACCTTAAAGTGGTTTCTAGGTATGTATACATGTATATATATATAGTTTAGTTTGTTGAGCCTAGACCGACCGGCTGGAATCGGTTTCACGATTCACCCGTCGTCATCCTATCCAGCTCGGCCGAGTCTGCGTTCGGCTCTTGTACTAAAAAAAACCATAGTACTCTGCGCGACCTGACGTCGTCCCCGTTTGATTTCAGGAACGAGCAGGCACGCGCGGTTGGTTAGCAGTTTTCATTTCGATATAGTATGGCACGTTTCAGGGGTGATCTCGGAACAGCGGCCGCGGCAATGCGTCCTGTGAATTCTGACAGAGCGACTCGACGAAACAAAGAATATCGCACGAGGGAGAAAACCGACGATCGTCCGCTCGAATTGAATCGTCGTCGGATCGTGCTCGAAGGACGAGCGTGGGCCTTCTCGCTCGGCGAGCGTTGTCGTTCTAGGAACTCTAGATCCAGGACTCGAGTAGGAACAACGTGATCCACGCGAAGAATCGCGCGCTGCTAGAAGACCATTGCCACCGCTGTCGTCGGTCACGCACCGTCTAACGGATTTCTAGATACCGTATGTGATCGTTATCCCTCCCTTTTCGTTCGTCACTCGAAGAGAAGAGTGTTTCACACAGTTTGGCGCGATTGGCCGGCGCGAGGTCTTTCGACCCCCGTCGGCGCATCGGCGCACCAGTGAAAATAAGACTCTTTTCGTCGAGATCCTGAGAAACGTGTGATTTCTCAGGGTCCCGTTGATTGAATTGGAACAGTTCATTTCTACTACTGAGACAGGAGTAATGTCGCGGATGACCTCGCTTGGACGCCCGGGTGTGTTGGAATCGACGCAGAAGACGACAAACGGTTCGCACGGTTTATCGTCGATGTACGTCGTTCTTTACACGTTGTCAGAGTTACCGATCATATCGTCGGCCTTCCTCTTGACACCACGACCTTCAGGATGCTGCTGCTGCTGCTGCTGCTGCTGTTGATGCTGTTGATGTTGCTGCTGCTGCTGCTGCTGCTGTTGTTGCTGCTGCTGCTGCTGTTGCTGCTGCTGCTGCTGCTGCTGCTGCTGTTGATGGGGATGAAGACCGATGCCAGACGAACCTTGTTGCTGCTGCTCGCTGAGTGTTATCGAACGCTCAACGCCTTGAAGCGTTTGCTGCTGGAGGCCCGTCTGATCCGACGTCCAAGGGGTCCACTCGTCTCAGTAGTAACTGAATTTTCATGGTTGCTGATTGTTCTGCTGACTGACGACGTGCTGGAGAGTGAAACTCAAGGCTCGAGGATCGCTGTGAAGCCTCAGGGCCTGTTCTAATCGCTGCTCTTGCAATCGCAGCGCTTCCCCTGTTAAAACTTTTTATCGTCATGATCGTAGGATCTTGGAGTTCACGGAGGGAGCTGTGCGAAACTGACCAGACTAGATTTGCGGATGTTCGGACACCAGGTTTCTAATATGCCGAATGCAATTGTAATTATACATAAACGTCCGTAGTCTGCCAATGTTTGAACCAGGCGGATACGTTCATACGTCTGCTGGAACGTTTAAACATCGAAAGCAGAATGTTGGAATATTTGACGAACGAGACGTCTCCATTAATCATCTTCCAATTGTCTGGTACAAATTCACGCGAAACATCCGCAGTCTGCCGATCACGATCTCGAAGGATAAACTTACCAATATCGGGCGGTATGTTGTCTTGCTGAGACATCTGCTGGTTCGTGTGATGTCCAGGTATCCCGGAGGTGCTGCCTCCGTTGTGCTGTCCCAAATGATGTCTCACGTCTCCGCCAACCGCGGAACTGGCTGCCGCCGCTGCTGCCTGCGACACCTACCATCAAAGTACCAGCAACTTACTTTCCTATACTTTCTCTGTTTCGCGATGCAATCGACGACGATCGATAGTATTGACGGAAGAAGAATGAGTTATGAAATTCCATCATAAACGATCCGCGAGAAAGAAAGCACAGTCTACTCACAGCCAGTCTGAGCGCGGCTTCGGCTTGAGAACGCAGCAAGGCTTCCGCCTGCTGCATCCTCAGAGTCTGTTCCGATCCTGTTGCTTGAACTCCCTGCTGCTGCGGTCCCGTTGATCCTTGCGCACCACCGCTCATGTCACCGTTGTTGCCCATCCTCATTGCCGCCGCCAGGGACGCCATCTCCACCGGCGATAAATTCGGCGACACTGAATTCTGCAAACCTGTCGATCATATGCAAGTTGAGGTCTCATCTTCGAATCACGCCAGAGATCGCGTTGCGCGTGCACGTCGATACTCTCGAGGAGTGCGTGTTTGAAATCGTGATTGAAAATTAGTTCAGTTAAGAAGCAGGCTTCTCTCGATGCATGTTTCGATGTCATCTGCTCTAAATCAGTGAACTATCACCCATCGATACGTTCTGAGATCGAGAGGGCACCGTGCGCTTGGCGAGAGAAGATAAGGAAAGATCCTTGCGTTGGGGAAAAAACATAATTATAAATCAATCTTTATCGCTGGTAATTAGAACGAGCCAGGCGTATCTTTTCGTCGTTGAAGCATTGTCGTTCGTCACGATAAGAGCGGTATCGACGGCCTTGAACGGACGGAGGCTTTCTATCGCGACGATTCCTCGAAGCGATCCGGCCGATCGATCCGATCCAGCGACGACGAAGACGACGATGACGACGACGACGACGACGACTCGGGAACGCGAAGCGGATTCTTACTTACCCGCTGTCACCGCGGCGGCGGCCATCACTGCCATACGTTGTTGTTGCGACTGCATCTCGTCGTGGTACTGTTGCACGGAGCCTGGTTGACTTCCTGCTCGCAGCATCTCGCTCAGCTTGTTGCCACTCGGCCCCGGCGACGCCATGTTATTGTTGTTGTTATTGTTGTTATTGTTCAGCAGACCGGTACCTGCGCAAAAGTCTGCTCTCGTTAGTATGCTTTTGCACGGCCCCGGTTCCAGGACGGTGTGAAGTCGCGCTATACAAAACTACAATCTATAGAGTCGCATTAGTAAAAAAATGAGACGAGTATAAAACGACGGAGAGTGAGCTTGAGCGTTCGTATGACGAAATTACTCACACAAGAATTCGTGGATGATTTATTTTACTCAGATAAATGTGTAATAATAATAATAATAATAATAATAATAATAATAATAATAATAATAATAATAATAGTAATAATATTTACTACAATAACTCTCTCGCTGTGGTATCATCGAAGCTCGGCGATCATTGCTTAAAATGGTATAATGATACATTTCAAAAAACGTGTTTACACGAGAAAAAGTCGGTTGTCGGTTCTTGGTGTATCAAGACTGGGTTTACTCTAAGATATTATGTATTCACGGCACTCTACACGGATTATTCCAGACGACCATTTGCAAGAAGACGAGGAACAAGATCGGAGCGTACCAGGTTCACTACCGGCCGACGATAACCTTCCATTTCCACTGCTGCTGTCCGAATGAGCCGACGGCGAAGGGCACATTGGTGGTTGTTGTAAATTTTGAGGTCCGCCTGTTTGGCTTCCCAAAACACCCAATCCCGCACCTGTACACGAGAATCGTACATGTGGTTACCACGGTTGCTGCCTGACCTTCGAAATCCTCAATTCTCAACGTTTCAAGAGTTGAAACGAGTAGCTACGATTAACCTCATACCTAGACTCGAAGACGCGAGGATTTCTCTCTCCCGCCTCTCGGCGGCGGCGCGACTTAAAACGTATTGCGCCGCGAACTGATGCTTCGGGTCCATTCTCATGTGCTCCATGTGACTCAACAAACCTACCACAGCAAAGTAAATCGGTCTCGATTTAGAGTCTCGGTTAGTTGGACAATGGTTAGATCGCTATCGACTAAACGAAGAGATTCGATAATGTCATTAGAACGAAGGATATATGTATATAACGTACACCAAAGGACGAAAAATCGATAAAAAACGAAAAATGTAATAGCATGATACGTCACTTTTGATACATGATTTCTTTAGAATGGAGGATTATACTTACCGCTCTCGTGAGTGAAGACGGCTTGGCACACCGAGCACGGCCACATCCTGAGGCTTGTGCTAAGTTGACTGGTCTCAGGATGGCAGGCCAGGTGTTTCCTAAGACTACCCTCGTTGACGTAGTGTTTTCCGCACACTGGACACGGGTGGTTGGCGGTCCGTCGCTTCGCTAGGTAAACCCCGGCAACGGAGGTTGTGCAGTCAGCGGAGGGAACAATAGGGCGACACAATTTCAAGGTCAATGCTAAGCAGGATAAAGCTTCCCAAGGAACGAAAGCATCCCTCCTCCATCATCATCATCATCATCATCATCATCATATCATCATCATCATCATCATCAGCATCATATCATCATATCATCACCATCGTCATATCACCACCATCCTTATTATCATCCTTCTTCGTTCTTTTTTTTTCATTATCATCACCATTATCATCACCACCATCTTCATCATCATCATCATCATCATCATCATCATCATCATCCTCCTTCTCCTCCTCCTCCTCCTCCTCCACCTTATTTCTCACGCATTCGCGTGTACATACGCGCGTACGTACGTCGACATTCCAGTCGACCTCGAAGGCGAAGGGAGAATCCTTGCAGACACGGATAGCCGAGGACCAGGAGAGCACTGACCTCGGACGTACCGCGCGCTGCTTCTGCCGTTGCTGGCTCCCTTTCACGAGCGAGGTCGTCGGCCCAAAAACCAAGATACACACGCACGTACGCGCGCTTGCACGCTTATAGACGCACAAAGAAAAGTTCGACGAATCTCTCTCGTTCTCTCGCACTGTTTTTTTCCCCCTTTTCCTCCACTTGCGGAGGAAATGTTCGCTCTCTATTTAGATAGTTAGTTCGCTTCTTTCCCTCCGTTTCTCCGTTTTACGTATCATATATGTATATATATATGAGTATACGTACGTATATATATTTATTCACTCTCCGTTTTTTTTCTCGGTTTCTCTCGACAGAGAAGAGATTCCGGCAATCATCCGGATGGACGACAGTGGAAAACGTTATCATCCGTTTATATTCCGTTTTATTTTATCTTTATAACGGTGTATTCCGTTCACGAAAGATGGGTTACTTACATTCTCTCTATATCACTATTATGCGAAAAGACACCAGGTCGATACTGGCACTTTGGTTCTACGTTACTGTGTTAGAAAACGATGGAGGAAACGAGACACAACGCGTTCGGGGGAAAAAAAAAAAAAATAAAAAAATAAAAAAAATAAAAAAGAAGAAAACGGTTGCATGCGGTTTTCGTAAAGAGATTCTCATTAAAACTTGGCGCACGTCCGCGCACGTCGATCGTTCTTCTCTGTACGTCTATCTTATATTTCATCTGTATGCCCACACACTTGACAGAAACACGCACAAAATTCGGAACGAGACACCCTTTTCTTTTCTTTTCTTTCATTTCTTTTTTTTTTTTTTTGTGAAGCACCGGTTTTTATATTAGCGAATAGTAGTACGCATAGTATTAGTTGGGCGAGTGCGCTAAGTGCTACACCCCCTTTTTCCGTTCAGCGAAACAGTACGAAGAAGTGACAGGACAATGTGTGCATATCGCCCGCGCCAAAGCAAGTTCTTAGGTGGGGGATGTGAAACGTACTTAAATACTAAGGACGAGCCACCCCTCGTGTCTCGAGGAGCGATCGTTCCACCTCTCTCGCTTTCTCTCTCTTTTTAGACTTACTCGCAATTAAGGCACCCTCGTTACGTCTATCTCCGTTCTTTCTTTCTCCTTGGCGGGAATTCTCGCGAGAAACCCTCGTTAGCCTGGTGTGTTAGAAAGGACGGACGGAATCCCCAGCAAAAGTCCTGAGAGACCAACGGGGTAAGAACCGATCGTAGAGAACTCGAAAACGTCTTGCGATTAGCCCGATCTTAATCTAACGGAAGATCGATCACTTTCCTCGTGTCTATGCAATTCTCCAACTAGGTGTACATACGTACGTACGTACAACGCGTCGCGATCGTCTACGAGTCGTTGTTCTTCACCCCGTCGCGTCTCCCAAAGACGGAAGCGCAAGAAAATTTGATTATCGCGTTTGAACGATCGTGCGTTAGTCTGAGAGACAGATAGTTGTAGCAGCGTTAGTGCGTAAAAAAAAAAAAAAAAAAAAAAAAAAAAAAAAACAGATATAATTGTAGATAGTTTTTCTCTTTCTTTTTTTCTACGGCATCGATACATGTGAAACAACAACAGAAAGAGAGAGGGAGAAAGAAGAAAATAAACAGCCAGGAGAAAGAAAGACCGAAACGGACGAAGACCGAGGGTGCGCTCGACTATCGTAGATACTTACTGGCAACGCCGGAGGCATTCGGATCCTTGTGGGTGTGCTTCATGTGCTCCATGAGAGCTTCGCCACCGAGGAAGAGTTTGTGGCAGACAGGACAGCTGGTTGCGTTCGGGCCGCCGATCAGGGCGGCGTGTTGCTGGAACACAACACGCTGTTGCAACTCCTTTTTTGAAGGCCGGAAGAAGAGGAACACCGGAAGCAGGCACACGCGGCGCACCGGTAGAGAGCCGACCCACAGAATACCACCACAGAGTCGCGAACCAGAAGCGCAGGACAGGCAGCGCACAGAACAGAACGATTGACCAGTGAGAGTTAGGGTACCGATTTACTGCCGCCACCACGAACTACTTTTTTTTTTTTTTCGTTTTGCAAAAGGGAATTCACCTCGAGTGTCTGGCAGAGGGGAACATTTAGGGAGAAGATTTATTCGGGCGTCGAAGCTGACTGACGGATCGTAAGTTGTTGATGGTCGATGGAACCTGTGATGATGGATGAAACTGGACGGATGAATGGATTGTTGATTGACATGACGCGTGGTTGTCGCGAGGAAAGTAAAAGTGTTATCTTTTTTTTTTTCTTTCTTTCTTTCGTAGATTCCTAGAATGTAAATTGGCGAAAGGGGGAGTGTACGGAGCGGAAAGGACGTATACGAGAGAGGGATAGAAAGGAGAAAGCAAAAGCCCAGACAGACGAATGTATAAAAAGCGTGAGGTCTGAAGAACGATCGGAACGAACGAACTGAACGCGATCAGAACAAGGATTCTGTATGATGGCTATTTAAAACAAAAAGTAACGTACAGCTTTGGCGGAACCATGGATCTCCGATTGATCTCGCACGACCTCACAGATGAACGGGAATGCAAAGCATAGATCAAATGACTAGCTACTACGACACAATTGCGATGGCCTTTGCCGCAGTTATCGGTTTAATCGTCGACGATCGGTAATTCTTGCAATATACGTTTCTTTGTATCTGATATAATCGACGGATTATGATCGACGAGTGCTTGACAAAGGCCATCCTTTAAACAGATAATATGAAGAGTAATGAACGAAATTCGACGTCCTCATTGCAATAGTATCTGTCTCCGTCATTGGCGACCTCGCGTTAAGGCACAATTCCGCGGATCGAACGTTGTTTACGGTTTTGAATCGTTCTCTCGTTTCCTTTCCTTTTTCTTTTCTTTTTCGCGGATATTTTTCTCTACCTCGCGTCTCTCATTTTAGTTCCCTCTCTTTTCTCTCTCGCACACGCGCGAAGGTCGGTTATACGCACACGAGGCGGTAGGGGCACGCGCTTGTAGGAAAAACATGGCGGTCAACCTTGCTCGAAAGAGTGTGTTTAAAACGGAGAGAAAAAGAATACGAAAAGGAAGGAAAGAAGAAGGAGAAGGTGGGAGGAAGGAAAGGCTAAAACGAGACCAGACGGCAATGACCCGAAAGTTTTCGGGTCTTCACTCCTCGGGATCTCGTTCCTTTCTTCCTGCCTGCCCTCTCCCCGTCCCCATCGTTTTCGATATACACACGACGCATCCTTCTTTTCTCTTACGCTTCTTCCATCTCTTCTCCTTCTCCTCCTGCTCCTCCTTTTTCATCGCGGGCGAGTCGTCCTTCTCTCTTTTTCTCATTCTTTCTCTCCCCCTTTTCCCTGCCTGTCCCTCCCCGGCCGGACCGACCCGAACCCGTGCCGTTTCTTTTCTTCCCGGACCTGGGACAACCGCGATCGAGTTGGGAACGATCAACCCAAACGAGGAGGAGAGATCCGAATCTTGGGCAGGACCAGTTTAAAATAACACCAGACGTCGTTGACCCTACGTCTTTCGGCTGGCCTTTTTCTTACGCCTCGACTTCCCCCCTTCTAAGATTCTTCACTCGCGACGCCAATTTTCCAATGAATATTTTTAGCTACCACTCGCGTGCGTTTCCACGTTTCGCACGCCGTTTCGGTCACACCTAGCCTCTCTCCACCTAGCTCGTTAATTTCGTCGCTTTCGTTAATTTCATTTTCGTGGATTCATTTCGTTAATTTCATCTATATTCTCTCCCCTTCGCTCAACGCGCGAAACAATAAAACCGAGTGCGTTCGATGCTTGATCTCTGCTTGATACCTGGCCCGCGGAAACTTCCTTGGCCTAATTGAGAACTGAAGCCGCCGCGAACGATAAACGTTCGAGCGAGAAACGAAACGAGAGAAAAATATACGTAGCAGAGAATGATGGAACGCGGGTGCATCAATGAATCGCAAGTTTAGAGGGTCCTTGCCCCTTGGCCGTTCCCTCAGCGCGGCAAACCGCTTTCTTCTTTTTACTCGCGGCGAAAACACCCACGCTCGCCTCCTCGTCGTGTCGTCGTCGTGTTCTTCTTTCACGATAGGCGATATTCTTCCCAAGGCACGCCTCTCCGGTTGTTTTTGACGGGCCAAAGCCCCGGCGTCCTTCTTTCTTCCCGGACCTAGGGCAAGCCCGAGCCGGTTGAACCGACACACGAAGAAGAAGATGCTGGGCCATCGACGTCGTCGGCGTCGTTGGTGCTGTTGTTGTTGCTGCTGGTGCTGATGCTGGTGCTGCTGCATGTAAGTTATTCTCGGAGGGAGGCTGCGGTCCGTAGGTTCGACGCCCCGACCTGGCCCAACTGGAAAAAACCGGTTTCTTCGTTGCGCTCTTCCTTTTTTGCCTGCATCCTCGCTTTTTGCACCGCGAATACCTCGACTCTCCTTCTGCTGCCCCGCTCTCTTTCTCTTCGTTCCTTTTCCGTGCGCTCCGTCCTCCTCTTTCTCTTCTCTTTTACCCATGCCCCGATCCTCTCTTTGCTCCTTTCTCTTTGCCTCTCTCTGTCTTACTCTCTTTCTTTCTCTCTCGTTGCACGCTGGTTGCAGGAGAGTGGTGCAGCAGCAGCGTGGGCGAATCCCCAAGGGACTTTATGATTCGCCGTGACCAGATTCATCTCTGCTCGACTGTACGTGCTTGCTGGCCGCGAGCACAGCGCACCTTTATTCCCAATTCCACGCTTCCTGGTCCTTCGGACAGGCTCGATGCGTTTCTAGGTTCAGCTACGGCTTCGCTGTAGAGAGCTTTCTCGGTTTATTTTTTCTTTTTCTTTTTTTTTTTTTTTCTTTTTTAATAGACAAAGGATTCTTGTCGTTCTGTTCCCGTCTCCCCTCCATCCCTCCTTTTTTTAATTTTTATTTTGCAACGAGATAACGCGTCAAATTGCATCTCCGCTATCCCCGCGCCCTGCAGCGATAACTATTTATCTGGTCAAACTCCTTGGTGTGTTTAAGCTCGGGCCAGGGAGTGGCGTAAAAAGGAAGTGGGTGTGAGCACACGCGTAGCGATGCGTGACGCTGGGCTTCGTGGAGCCATTTTGTGTCGAGAGAAAAGGGACCATCTTCGATCGACTCGAAGAAAATCAAGTGTGAAAACGACGTATCAACGACCTCGACGTCGCCGCGTTTCGATTCACGCGTTGCTCTTCTGTTCGTCGCATCAAATCGCTTCCGCTTTTCCTTTCTCTCTCTCTCTCTCTCTCTCTCTCTCTCTCTCTCTCTCTCTCTCGATCCGCCACGGACACGTGCTTTACACGACAATTGTTTGATAAAAGATTCGCAAAAAATTGCAGCGAAACGGCAGAGGGTTCCTCTGTTTTCCTCGAGCAAAGCGATAAAATCCCGAAGGCCGTTCTCGCGGCGCGCAATTCTTTTCGCGTCATTTCTCTCTTCTTTTTCCTCTTTTTTTTCCGCCAGCCGTGCTCCTTTCCTTGGCTTTTTTAGCCGCAACGAGGCCGCGAGCCTCGCCGGCAGACAACCTTCGTACGATACTCGGTTACACCAACAAACGAAGTCTGTAAAAGATATTCCGTTGACCGGTTGTCTTGCACTTTCAGCGTCGGGTCCCTTCGAGAACGCTGCTTGCTTGGAAACGATGTTTGTTTCGCAAGCGCGCGTGATATCATCGCGTTATCTATCGAAATCCTCTTTCCATCATTTTTCTTCGTATTTTTTTTTCTTCCTCTTCTTCTTCTTCTTCTTCTTCTTCTTCTTTGCGTATTTTTCTCTTTACGTAAATAACAGCGAACGATCGGAACGGAACTTCTTGAACGATAATTCATTACGGTCGTTCGACCGTTACGAAAATATCTGATATTGTTGTTGGACCACTACGCTTCGTTGACACGAGCACGCAGTTAAAAAAAAATTGGGATCGTGAATATTGAATGAACGCGGTATGAAATAATCCGCGGCGAGACACGGCGTGATTTCTTTCATTAAGACCTGTTTGGTTTCATCCCCCCCTCTTCTCTCTCTCTCTCTCTCTCTCTCTCTCTCTCTCTCTCTTTCATTTTCACTCTCTGGTTGTCTCTTTTTTCTCCCTTTTGTGTCACCTATCGCGTATTATTCCAGGCCGACGTGTTTTTTTTTCCCGAGCGTATCACGCGCTGGTAATCCGCGGGTTATGCGTGTCCGATCACCTCCCCCGGAGGAGCAAGAGGAGGAAAGACGAGCGGGGATTGGGAGAAAGAAAAAAAAAAAAACTGTAACTACCGGCGAAAGGGTTGAGAATGCAGCTTCCCCCCGTGTTGTGCCAATAGCAGTTTCGACGCGACCCTCTAACGCCTTCGTTACTAGGAGAGTTCAAAAAAAGAAAAAGAAAAAAACGCAGGGGTGTTGCACAATGGAGAGAAATCCCACCCCAGCCGAATCGGCGCGGGAATGATTTCATTAGGTCTCGGTCGGCGATGGAGTGTGTGTACACGGTGGCGTAAGAGAGAAGCGAAAAAAAGGGGCTCGCAGAGGCGGAGACTGTGCAAAAAATTAATATCGAGGGGAACCGGCGCGAGGCTGGGGATGAAGAGAGAGTGTGAGAGTGTGTGTGTGAGAGAGAGAGAGAGAGAGAGAGAGAGAGAAAAGAAAAAAAATGGTCGGAATAGACGAGAGGAGATTTCATTAGATTGAAATGCATGGACGCGTTGATTTCTGAGTTGATCTGACTCTGATGGTGGACGTGAACGAAACGATGGTCGCGGAAAAATCTGACATCGCTCGGAAGAAAAGAAGTTTTGGACAGAGTGGTCCACCACTCCCCGTTTCGCGTGAACGCACTTCGCCACGAAAGGCCGTGTCCCACATTTCTATTTTAACGTCGTAAAAGAAGCAAAGAACGAGATCCTTCTGGAGACTCGCCAGGCAACGATGTTGCACCGTCGAGGGAACGTTAACGTTCGGAGAGACATGCGGCTGACACTCGCGCGGGAAATCGTCGAAATCACGTCAGAAAACGTGTGGCGTAGGGGTGTAAAAAAGCAAAAAAATTGCGTGCACCCTGTTTCTCAGGTGATTCGGAGCAGCTTCGATCGATTCGAAGGACGACTCTTAGAGACAGATACGAGTGTGTTAACACAGAGGCGCGACGCGGTGTACAACGAGGCGAACGCGTACGATTTTCTGGAGCGATAAGACGGAGAAACGACGCCGGGGAATCGTTAGATCGTGCGTATCGAGGCTTTTAATGTAGCCAATTATCACGGCGGATGCAAAGGACACGATCAATTAACGAACGCCAGATACTAGACAAACATGGAACGTATTTCGTATTTCCTCGTAGTTTCATCGAGTTTAAAGGAGGAAAAGAGGTGTTGGGTGTGGGGGTGGGGGCAAGAGGAGGGGCAGAGGAAATCGATGGAAAGAGAACGACTCGCGGTTTCCTCGTTACTCTGCCATGGACAAATGAAACGTGAAATTTTGCAAGCATATCGGAATTACACCCGAAAGGAATTCCCATGGGCAGTGCCGCATTTTGACCCGATCATTTTACCTTTAATCGTTGCCATGGGTACTTGGAACACTGCGACAAAGAGAGACCAGCATGAAATGAAGATCAATTTGCATTAATTCGAGATAATTAAATATCGTTTAGATTCAGTTGCATTTTTTTTTTTCAGAATGCCCACACTCCAACGTCCCTTGCTCGATTGCAAAGAGTATAAACAAGCGTTTCGTTCGCAATTCGACGGTGCTTTTACGCGCACTGAAACTCGTTCTCGCGCGACGAAGTGAAATTTGGATCAGAATGGCGAATCAGAGTTTCTCCTCAATTGAAAAATTGTACGAAACAGAAAGAACGAGTGAATACCACAACGGGGGGGAAAAACAAAAAAAAAAAGAAAAAAAAGAAAAAAAAGGAAAAAAACAAAGATGTAAAAGAGATGTAAAAGGTACGGTAAGCAAAGTTAAAGAAGCAGCGTAACGGACGCGGCACGGTTTTTAAAACACGGGAATGAATCCCCGTGGCGAGGAAAAATAAATCTAATGGCTAACGAGTTTTTACCGAGCTCCGCGCTTGGGCAATTAAGAAGAGGGTAGAGGGGCACGATGGGAAGACCCCGGAGGTGAGTTGGAAGAAGGTCGAAGGTACGAGAAAGTCCGCCAGCAGAAAGGGTTGTATCGTGTTGCACGACATTCAACCCTTGTACCGCTAAACTACAGATAAATACGAAAGCTCTGTGCCACGCAAAAGTGGGTAAGACGTGACGGAGAAGCAGCGAAGAAACCAGACACGGGCGAGTTCGCAGTGCTTTGGGATTTCTGACGCGTTTCTGCTACTTTTTTTTTTTCTTTTACTTTCCTATCGTTTAGCGTTTCCTTTCTCTCTCTCTCTCTCTCTCTCTCTCTATCCCTGATCGCGTCGAATAGATTTAACGCTCGAGAGAGAGGACGTCGTTGAACGACGCCCGACGAAAAAGGGTGGGCGGGGGTGAGATCCGTTTGAAATTGATTTCCTCGATCGAACTAGTCCGTTCTTCCCGTCGAATGGTCTCTTGTCTTTTAACGGGAAGTTTCCGAACGTGTAAAGCTCACGTGAATTCGAAGAAACATCGGCCCCGGTTCTCTCTCGGCTGGCTCGGAACAAAGAAAAGGGATAACACAGTTCATAAGACGCACGAAGGAGGCGTAGAAGGAGGAAATCTAAGTTTCTACGGCTGGCTACCGATCGTTCCTGTATAATACATTTACGCTCCGGCCTATTATAATATTGTACTCGGAGTGTATTGTCTTTCTCGGCTCGGGATAATGTTTCGTCGACACGCCAGGCCTCGACCCACAGTGTAACTCTTTCATTTCCCCTTTCTCTTGCTCTCTTTCTCCTACTTTTGCTCTCTGCCTCTCCCTCTCCCTTCTTCACCTTCTCCTTCTTCTTCTTCTTCTTCTTCTGCTGCTTTTTCCTTCTTCTTCTTCTTCTTCTTCTTCTTCTTCTTCTCGTTTTAAACAACGATCCATTAGCTATCAGGGTAGCTCGACGAAGAGGTGGGGCTAGATAGCCTGGAATAGCGAAAACAATTTCAAGAAATCTGCCCCGGCGAAAATTCGATTAGCCGGGCAAGATGGGCTCGAGCTCTCTCTCCGTTTGTTTCGTTTCGTTTTATTTTCGCCAGGCGGACGGACTCTGTTTCTGTCGCGCTGGCGGCTTTTAATTACTTCTCCGCACTCTCTCGCGACGTTCTCGTGCTCGTCTCTCTTCTTCTCCTTCTATTTCTTCTCTCTCGTCTTCTTCTTCCTCTTCCTCTTTCTCCTCTTCATCCTCTTCTTCTTCTCCTTCTCCTTCTTCTTTTACTATTTCATCTTCTTCTCAGTTTCTTTTTATACCCCGGAACTCGCGCGCTACAAAGACGCTCACTGTACGCGCGGGCTACTTTTAACTCGAGCCGTTTTCTTTCTCTCCCCTTCCCTCACCCGCGCCGACGCCGCGCCTGGATCTCGTCATTTTATTAAAACGCGTTTGTCCGTGATTTCGCGACGAACGCGAGTTCCGCGTGCACGTCCGCTTTCCGTAGGTGGAAAGTCGAATTCCCCGGTACAGTTCTTGTCGGAGATTTATAGGGTCACGGAACGTGGGAGGGACGCCCAGAACAGGAGGCTTTAGCCGAGGATTAGCTTTCAATTAAAAGGATCTCGTCGGAGCGGAGCGTGTTAAAAGAACGGATATTTATTGCCCAGAAAGCGGCAGTGCAACTTGGATTACGGTCGCGTGGCTTGCGTTCGACGCACCTGATTCCGCACCGTTTCACAAAACGATTTAAAATCCTTTTAAAGGGGTTCTCGATCGGAGAAAGAAGAAGAAAGAAAAAAAAAAAGAAAAAAAGAACAGGAGAAAAAGTAGAAAAGGAGGAAAGGAAGAAAGAAGAAGAAAACGCGTTTCGATCTGTTCCTTCTTCCAAGAGGAGCAAGCGAAATACCAAACGACGAGAACGGACTAAATTAATTAGACTCGGTGTTATCGAGAGCCAGGCACGGTAGCAAGAGGTGACTTTACTGGTATACCGGTTAGAACGTCGTTCGTCGAACGTCGATCATGGTATTAATGATTGAAACTGTTGTCGGAGTTTACCGTGTATCCTCTTTTAGACCACTTACAAGGAGATGGCCAGTTTACGACTGGTTACGCAACGTGCCTGGCCTAATTGGCCAGGATAAAAAGAAGCCGATTGGGTTTTTCGCTGCGGCGAAAGAAGCGCGAGAAGACGAGCAAAGAGGAACAAGAGAAAAGACCCGAGTCACGGACGGCACGTCGACAGATGCCTTCCCACGTTTTTTCGTCAAGACATGTGCCTGGCGCGGCGAAAGGGTTGAGAAATTCAGTTGGCCGACAACCGAACACCGAAGCAAAAAACCACCCCACGGTACAAGATTCCTCTGGTAATCGCTACGTGCCGCGATTCACCGCCAGGGGTGAATTCGATTAAGTGTCGGGGGACTGCGATCTTTTTCCCAGATCATCCGATTTTTTTTCCCTCCTCTCTCTCCCTTTCTCTTTCTCTTTCTCTCTTTTCTCTCGCCACGTCCGATCTGCAATGCACGACGCTGCTTAGGTAGGATTCTGTTCTCCAAACACGGGATTGACGCGTCAATGAACACGGATTGTTCGTTCCCGTTGTTCTTCGAACTCGAGGAGTTTTTCGAGTCATCGTGTGCTTGTTCGTTGGGCTAGCACGCTAAAACGAACACTGTGCTCTTGACACTTGCTTCTTCTCCAACGATTTCTTTTTTTTCCTTTTTTTTTTTTTTT
>NW_025110427.1:80247-233223 GCF_011392965.1 Frieseomelitta varia | reverse complement strand
GAACTTTTAATGCTAGTGACTAGATTGATGATACTTGGCGATTTTGTAAATTTTCGTAGTTTTCGTAAACATTCAAAACTAACCTTGAAAAATTAATCAATTAGGCGAGTGCGTTAAGACACATCGCTGCAGATCCTTTTTCCATTATTAGCCAGCATCTCGTCTCAAATACCTTTCTCTCTTCTTTTTTTTCTTTTTTTTTTTTTTTTTGGTGAAGGCGTGATGTGTGCGGAGGTTGACCTGTATCGCTCTGCGAACTCGAAGTTGGTTGCAAAGTTCGAAGTTGGTTGATCGGTGAATAAGAAGAAGAAAAAAAAAAAGAAAAAAAAAACCACAACCAAAGCAGTCCCAAGCGTTATACGAAGAAACCCAGCGGAATGATCTAAGCTACCGTTACAGGATCTTTCTCCCTATTGTCAACGACGTTCTAGTCGTCAGACTACTGAGACTCGGTGAATCGCGAAACTCTTTGCACGGTTTGATGCGAGCCGGTACTCTTGCTCCCGCGAGATGATTTCACGGAAACGCAACGAGAGAGAGAGACATTGATCTCTCGTTGTTACCCGTTGCGGCTCGAACTGCTACCCCATTGTAATATCATCGCGTTTTAAAGAGCGATATCACCGTGCATCGAATCTCGTGCATTGGTCCCGCGAGGATGGACGAGGAGGACAAGAGTTAGTTGCTCTTGCCCTCTTTACCGAACGCTCAAAGGCTCGGGTCCGCCTTTGACGTTTCAACGAAGCTACTATACCTACTAGTTTATACTACGCGCGCGTGTATGATCGTCGATGGAGGAAAAGAGTAGAATGGAGCCTGTGTCGTAAGATAAGACGGAGTCTGCTGACAGAAATTGTTCGGACAGAAGCGTGACCCGCCACCATGTGTGCACTCAGAGAAACGTGTTCCGTTATACGGAGACGGTTATAAGGAAAAAGATATCTGCGTATAATAGCGTTTCATCGGCCGACAGAAAGGTTATCCCAGCGGAGATATTTGGCGAGTTACGTTAATGATAATGCATTCAGTTTATACAATATAGGCAATGTACGAGTTACATATCGCACGTGTGTACAACCGTCTGAGATTGATTTTTTTCGTGATAGACGACTCGGTTCTCCGGATCTTTCCGACCATGGTTCGATTATTATCGTGTGCGAGCACCGCGTTAAGTAGCCAAAATGCCTGTTGTTGTTGGACGTCGGATTTGGTACATACATGACTGACCTTCGACGTGTGGGTACGAAGGCTGGATTCTGTGGCGAAGCCTTTGCCGCAGATGTTGCAATGGAACGGCCGGTTCTTCGCCCGTTCCACCTGGGCGTCGTGATTCCGAAGGTGTTGCTGCAAATTCGATAATTGAATGAACGCCCGCCCGCAATCCGGTAGATGGCACTTGTACGGACGTTCACCTGCAACAAGAAAAGTTTATTTTCGTACACGGCGAACACGGCTCTCCACGCCGAAGGATCGATAGTATATATGTATATCGATAGGAGGAGAGAAAATCGATCGGTGTTTGTCGATGTTAACCACGGTTGATAGGTCGATTGACGACGGGAAGCTTAATTCTGGTTGATCGGATAAAAATCGGATCAGAGAAAAACAGAAAAAGAAGCAAAAAGAAGAAAAAAAAAAAAAAAAAAAAGAAAAAAAAAAAAGGAAAAAAAAAAAAAAAAAAAAAAAAAAAAAAAAAAAGAAAGAAACGGGCGCAACGTCGCATCGGTAGAACCGTGCATCGATCGCTAATGATAATTGCATCGCTGTCCATGAAAGCGTAATGGTTCTCGAATGGGTGATTAATCGTGAAACGCGTTTGAGATATACGAGAACACGGTGCGCGAGACAACGGAGGTCGGTGGTCGAATTACTTGTTTTTTTTCTCCTTTTTTTTTTTTTTTCGTTCCGGGGACGTGCAACAGGTATCAACGCGGCCAGATTTAGGGATGAGCGTAAAAAATGCCACTCGTTTTAAAACGACCATTAGAGAGACCGGTGTTTTAACAGCCCGTAACCAGCGCATCCTGATTTAAAACGATGAATACGTTATCTGTTTTTTGTCGCGTGTCATCGCGTCTTCTCTCCTCTTTCTCGTTTTTGTCCTTTTTTCTCCTTTCAATCCGATTCGCGTGTATTAACGAGGCGCGTCGAACGATCCGATTTTAAGAATTTTAAATCGGACATTACCGATTCGTATTAACGCGAGAAAGCGAGCCAATTTGTACAAGTAATTTTCGCTATCCGGTGTAACCACGCGTGAAATATTTATGCAGATTCTTTCCTGATTATTTCACAAGCCGATTAATATTAAATTGACGATGTTAGCGGGGAAATATCTGTTGAAGCTTTTAATCTATTCTATCGATTCCGCGCGCGCGTGGAAGGAACGGAACTCTCCGGCGATCGTTGCAATTTTTATTACGCTTTTTCGTTCGCCGCCTCGCCCGTCCACCGGATCTCGATTCTAATTCCCACAAGCGATTGGCTCAATTTAACTTTTATTAATATCGACATTCTTCCCCGTTCCTTTTTACCCCGGGCGCTCCTTCTTTTTCTCTTCCTCCCGTTTCCCGTCCTACTTCCGCCACGCTTCTTACTTCCTTGTTAGACCAGATTCATCTTTTATTCAGGCACGATCGAAGTTTTAATAAAAATAACTCGATAACATTGGCCGCGTTTTTCTTTTCTTTTTTTTAATATCTGCTCGCTGTTATCTCACTGGCATTGCAGCCACACCGGACAGATAAGATTCTCCCCTGAACGGGTACGACACGGCGCGTCACGACACGGAAAAACTGATTTAAAAATATTCGAGCTAAATGGAAACTGGATTGCTCCAACGACAGGGATGCAAATTTCACGACTTGAACGTGAATCTTCACGACTAATCGATTGAGGATATCAACCGCAGATGTTTATGCAAATCCGTACTTTGTTTTATTTACCAAATGTTATATATTTTGATCAAAATCAAGGATGAGCGATGATTTTTCGATCTCAACGATCATATTTTATAACTAAATTAACGAGGAGTTGTTAGAAACGTCAAAAAAGGATACTTAAAAGTCTTTCAACATTGCGGATAATGTCTCCAAAATTACAAGAGCGGAAGAACGTGTGTTTAGCCACAAATGAGAAGATAATTTTGGTGGCGCAGGGTCGATTAAGAATTTAAAAATTCAATAATCCATTTCCCGTTATCAAAATTACGTTCTTAATGGGTTGCATCATTAAACATGTATTTTTGCATCCTGTAAAATAGTCGGAGAATGATAATCGGTTGATGTTTATTAAATTTCATCAGATTTATCGTCTATTATTAGAAAACTTGTATCTTTCTTTCAATCTCTAATGAATCTAAGTTTGATATTAGAAAATATAACAAAAGTTAGTAGACGCGTTAGTTAAAGTCTGCGAATGTTAAAAAATATCAATCAGTGATCTTCTTAAGGATAAAGAGTTAATCGTTTTCTCAGTCCTAATTCTCTGTCGTTCTATTACATTGTCACGAGGTTAAGAAACGACAGAGTCTTTCGATGGTGCTGTCATCGAGAACAACGATGATTGTAATGTTTCTTTTATAGCGTACACGGCGGAATAACGCCGCGATAGGAGAAACAGCGTAAAACTTATTTATTGCGTCACGTCGCGTTGTACGATGAACACATCAGCATGGGACACTCGTCTTGTTAACGGGCGAAAAGAGAGAGATAGACGCGATAGGAAAGAAATTGGAAAGACGCGACGCAAGGTAAACGACGTAAGAGAAAGGTTGCTGCGCAAAAGTTATGGTCAATATGTAAACTGTTACTTTTATAAGCATTAGTTTGTCATTTTTATAAGCTCGAGCCAGGCGGCCGTTTTACGAGTGACGTTTATTTAGAAGCCGTGTGTACGCGCGTAAAATTTTATCGTGTTTGCATTTACTCGAAACACGCCTGTTTTACGTATCGTGTTATGAATTTATCAATGATGCGCTTTCGTCGAACGACACGAAGCTTTCGAACGATAGGTACACGTGCATACGTATGTATGCACGAGCCAGTACTACAAGCACCATTCATTTTCCGACGCAACGAGAACGATACCGTTCAAGATTCTGTCAAAATTCGTATCGTTTATAGCGACGTTGCGTCTTTCATTTCGTCAGCCAGAACGACTTCAAAAGTAGCTGAATTATGAATTATTACCGACGGATTAATTGAAAAAACGGCCAGAGTATGTCAAACGAGTCGATGTAATTTCATGTTAATAAATACTGAGGGTCTTGCATTTGATTAACACGTCGTGATTCTTTCATCGCGAAATAAAATCGAGTGGTCGATTAATTGCATTCAATTTGGTTAATCGGGCGACCGATAATGCCGGGGTTATTTTTTTTTTTTTCTTTCAGAGAGAAAATACCGGCGCGGCCGGAGATCGATGAGTTTTAGCGGACGCTCGTTCGTTCCGATGCTCTTTTTAACTCTTCTCCATCCCCCCCCCCCTCTCTCCCCCCGGTTTAATGCCTTTTCGTGTATCTCTCGTGGCGGCACTAAACATGCATCGACATTAAATTTTGCTTGACGACCGTAATTCCCCGACGGTGTATAACGTCATTACATTCATCACCTACACTAGCTCGGAATATCAAATGAGAGTGGCGATATATTTGATTATTTGTCAGTGCCTGCGGTTTCGCAGGCGCGTGCATTTCATATCCCACCCTCTCTGGCCCTCGTTTCCCCAGTTGGAAAATTCCCAGCACGTTTTTCCCAGCGAATTCGAACGACGCGACGCGACGCGACGCGACGCTGTGGCACAGCGCGTGTGCACTTTTTTTTCCAGCGATGCGATTCGTCTCGTCCACTCGTCAAAATCACCACCTCACCGAGCTCGGAAAAGTAGGTAGAAAGCTCGGAAAAAGGCTGGCACGTGCTTGGACAGAGTTTGGATAGATACTTTTTCTTTTCTCTCTCTCTCTCTCTCTCTCTATCTATCTTTCTTTACCTTTTCTCTCTTTCTCTCTTTCTCTATTTCTCTTGCTTTTCTCTATCTGACTATATCTTGCTCTTTCTTCTTCTAACTCTCTCTTCGATGCTCGTACATACACCCCTCCCTGTGCAACCCTCTTGCCTCGTCCGTGGAAACGGTGAGCCCCCTCCGGCCTGGTAGCACCGACCACCCAGCGGCCCTCCACGGCCCACTACACGTCCACGGCAGAAAATTAATGTCCCCTGCAATCCATGTATAATGCATTCGCATTTCGTTGAACGAACAAATGAACGCACCGCTAGAAAATTTACGTCCTATCTCTTTCTCTCTCTGTTTCTCTTTCTCTTGCTCTTTCTCTCTTGTACGCTTTCCTCCAAGCCTCCCTCATTCTCTCTCTGTGTTCTCTCTCTATCGTCGTCCCTTCGTTTGTTTCTCTTTCACCGTTTCGTGTCTCTCCCTCGATTTCTCTCTATTCTTCCTTGTTTCTCACGTGAGATTTTGCGCGTGTGCAACAAGCCGGCCCTGACCAACCCGTCGTTGCACACACGCTCTCTCTCTCTCTCTCTGTCTGTCTCTCTCTCTTCGTCCCCCCTCGCCGTCCTCTCTTTCTCGCCATTTTCCCCTCCATTCCAGTTGCCATCATCGAAATTCCGGCTGGAAATCATTAAATTGCACGCACTCACACGCACGTGCGTTGTGCTCGCGCTGCGATGACCTCGTCTCTCTGCCCTCCTCCCGCACTCTCGCGCCTCTCGCTCTATGATGCTCGTCGAGCTATTCGTGCGAGCGATACCTTGAATTTCGCGACAAGGGGGAGAGCAAATACATAGTTGCCGGGGAAAAATCGGGGATGAGAATGCCGCGCGCCAACGACTGGAATGTTTGTATATTGCGATGATATTTGCCCAGTGCCGCGCGTCCCCTACGTTTCTCGCTCGATGACGATTTTTGTTTCCTTTTTCTCTTTTTTCTCCCCCCGTTTTTTTCTCTCCCCTCCCCTTTCTCCTGCCTTTTCCCGTCTCGTCGAATGATCGGCGACCGGTTGCAAAATCGAAGAGAAACGAGATATTTTTACGGGTGGGAGGGAGGGAGGTGGGGACGAGGGGTTGGGGCGGAGCGAGGGGCTCCCTTTGCGCTTTCGTGTTTTGCGAATGGAATCATCGAATGGAATACACACACACACACACACACACACACATATATATATATGTATACGGGGGATTCGAGTTGGAATTTGTTAAAATTTACAACGGCGCTTAACTGCCGGACGAATGGGAAACGCGGCAACAGCACATCGCAGTCATTGGACTGTGGAGGGTTACTTGGTCGTGGAAAATTTACAGCGGAACCAACCGGCGCAAAACGTTGATTACGTTAACCTTGGTTCAATCGGAAAGTATTTCTGGAGGAGCGACGTTACATCCATTTTCGTGTTAATTAAAGTGCGCTTATCCTGGGATTTGTCCCGGCAAACGTTTGCCAGTTTAAGGGTAATTCAACTTCGAATGTAGATTAAAAGGAACGCGCGACGTTGATCTTCGATGGATCCTATTAATTTCCATCCGCACGCCGGAATTATCCGTGGCATCGCTAACGACGATATTCCCGATCGTCGATAGCTGGTAATCACTTAGAACGATATAAAAAGACATCGATCAGCCCTTAAGGCCGTCATCCGACCTGTCATGCATTAATTATTGCAACGATAATGCGGAATCATTACGGATTTAACAATCGAATCAATGATTACGAATACCGTGAGCTATTAAACAAATTACGGTAATGAAACGGAGCCAAATCGGTCTCTCTCATCGACCAATGTTGCCTTCGCTTTTATATCCCATCGTTTTATTATCACGATTACAATGCTGTTCTTCGGGCACAGGGAGGTGCTCGTTATTATTTTCCTCGCGGAATTCCTCTTTGAATTAACTTGTTCCCTTATCGCGCCCGAATTCGACGATTCCTATTCGGTTCGATTACAAACCCATTTTCGTCGATTTCAGGAATTCAGGCTTCCTCGTGAAAGCCTCCGACGAAACGGGAGTGTCGCTCGATGCTCTGCCATTCGGGATTTGGGATGCGCTGGCCACACCGATTTTCAAATGGACGCGAAAGGGGAATCGCGCCCGGCGAATTACTTGGTGGAAATCACGGGCAGGAAATCGTATGAAATTTATCGAAAGAAGGAAGAGCATTAACGCGGATGCAACCGAAATTTATAGGCTTTGAAATTACCATGAAAGCAACGTTAGCGGCGCGTTCGTCGCGATGTGTGTACGTGTAGCGTGTATTGCGCTAGGAGAACGCGTTACCAGGCACATAGAGAGCGAACGGGCAAGCTAGAGAGAAGACGGAGAGAGTGTGTGAGAGAGCGAGCGAGCGAGAGAGAGAGAGAGAGAGAGAGTGAGGGAGAGAGAGAGAGAGAAAGCACAGAGCGAAGGAGAAAGAAAGCAAGATCGGGAGAGAGCGAGAGAGCGAGAGAGCGAGAGAGCGAACATCCCTTTCCCGAGCGATGCAGCCGAGCGTTTCACGCATGCATGGAAATCATTAAAATAAAATGGCCGATAACAAATGACTGTTGCAAAGAGGGGAGCCCTCCCGCTTGGCGGCCATCTTGGTTCACGTGACCGTCATCCGGGCAACCACGGGCACGCCACGCCCCTTTAATGATTTCTACCCCCTGGCGAATGTACCGCACGTACGTACGTGCGAAATTTCACGAGTGTGTGTGCCTATATCCCTCGCATACGCGCGGGGTACAGTCATCATCAGTAGTCTAGGCCAAATCACCCCGGTACATCCTCTTCAAAACCTACTGGCCACCATGGCAACGTGTAACCCCGTGCAGTACCTTCCGGGGGTTTTATTCTTCCTTTTTTTTTTTTTCCTTTTCAATGACTCGCTTCAGCAATATACGAAATATACTACCTCGAGGGGGTTCTGCTCTGAAACCGTGGCCCGTTTCGAGCAAGGAATAATTCCCCACGTGCGAAACGTTTCGGGCGGAAACGATTTAAACGATGCTCGAAATGGACGAGGTGAACATCGCGTATCCGCAAGGTGAATGACTCGAAAACCGGATCGTATTTGGCACAGTCTCTCTCTCTCACAGTTGGCCGTTTTCTTCGGGGTACGTTGTGGCTCCCGGTCCGTTATCGTTCCCATTGGCTCAGGGAGTTGGAATAGCAACGTCTGGCAATCTAGTTTCCCAGATATCTCCACGAACGATGACGGACAAACGTGCCGGGAGTGTTTGAGAATCGTCGAGTGGCAGACGTTCGAGCATCGGCGACTGTCCATAATCGATATTCTTGTGCGCCCCGCGTTGTTCGAATCATTCTTCGCGATCAGCTTCAGACCCTATCTTTCGGAAGACATCCGTTCGCGAGGATCGGAGATCTTAAAGTAGAATATCCTGTAAGTGTCAGACACGTACTGCCGGAGACGTAAGTGTTGAGACGTTTAATGACGTTTAACACGAATTGAATGCTTCCCACTGTTTCTATCGGATGCTATCGCGTTTGACGAGGTACTTTAATAAGCACTTAACCGTATCTTGAGGAAAGAAGAAACGCCAGATAGGACACTTTAATTAAAGAGGGTAGTATAATAAGCCTTGCGATTTGCGAAGAAATTAAAATTTATCAGAATTTTCCGATAGATGTATCGAGAGAGTGTTCTAATAATCATGACTAAATATTGCCAATATGAAAAGTGCAGTTCTCGCGAACGATAAGGGAAGAAATAATTTAAGAAATTTATTTTATCTCTGCCTGGATGTTCTACGCATCTTCAATTTCGTTCGGTAGTTTTTCATGATCTGAAATTTAATACATGTAACGCTATATTCCACCACGAGAAGCTCAATTCTGCCAACTTTGGACCATTTTTGATCCAATACTTTTCGCGATAAGGAACAAAAAATCGCGACAGTGTTTAGAGATTTTCGATCAGCATGAAACGTTATTTGCATTGTAATATATCAAAGAGATACATTCCTTCAGTCACAGTGAGACACACGTCTGACGTTTGTAAGTAATTCCATCCATTTAACGCGCTGCTTAGTTCATGTCAAAAGATATTCGGCCAGTTTTCCCCGTTCAGGATAATGGCAAAAGAAACGAGTTGTGCCGGTTGGTCGCATCGTACGCGGGTGGAACATTATTCGGGCATATGGTAGCTTCTTCCGTCTCGCTCGCGCTCACCCTCTCAGACCGTTTCACCTGCCCTGTCCGAAACTCTTTATCGTTTTTTTTTTCCTTCTCAACCGATACCTTCGCTTTTTTCTTTCCTTCTTTTTTTTTTTTAAACCGCCCAGAGGGAACGTGTCAGGGGTCGCTGACCCCTAAGGTTCGAAACCCTTTCTTCCTGTGGTTTACTTCTTCCTGATCGAGGTCGACGAACTCGTTTCCACCGATTTGTTGTGCACGCTTCTTCTCCTTTCTCTCCCTTCGGCGAACATCCACGCGCGTGCATCACTATTTCCGCCAGAGAACGTCCAAGCGCCAGATTCCTGTCTCGTTTCTCGAGATATTTAATTAGCGAGGATTGTATAAGAAGATTCGATCGGAAGCGCTCTCCAGCGACTTCCTTCTTCCTTTTTTTTTTTCTCCGCCAAGTGGAAGCTGTAATTTCGGGGCTTGGTCATTTTTCTGGCGGACTTGGCCAAGCATAATTTATTCCCGATGCCTGATGAGTCCCATTGTTGCGGGCGGTGTGGCTGCTTCGCCGCTTGAAGGGGGTGAAAACGAGCCAAGGGGGTCGTCGTCATCGTCGTCGTCGTCGTCGTCGCCATCGTCGTAGGAAGAAGGGTTGGTGCAGAACGTTGGAGAAAAACGGACGAGGAATTATGTAAGACACCGGAAGGAAGGAGTGTACACGGCACACCGGCCCCTTGTTCTGGCACATCCGTCCGAGTGGTAACGATCGTTCCTTCTGGATGCAGGACAAGATCTTGAACCTTCTCCCCGACAACGACGATTCTCGCCACTTAACGGGCATTTCGTCGAGACCTTTTTTTCCCCCTTCTTCTCCTGGCCTCTATCGTTTCTCATCGACGTCGTTGTAGAAGCAGCGGCAGCAGTAGCAACAGCAGCAGTAGCAGACTTCGGGTCATTAGGCAGATGGGGGTAAAAAGGGGTAAAAATTAATGTCTCAGAACGAACGTTCGGGCCTGTAGAGTGGCCGGAGCTAAGTCCTGATGGTTCTCGTGTCTTTACGATTTTTCATCGCGAGCCATTTGTTCGAGAGAGAAAAAGATCTCGACAGTTTCTACCACCACTTTCTCTTCTTTTCAGTTACTGTTACACCCATATTCTTTGCCATCTCTCTACCTCTGTTCTAGGAAGTTCACTCGTGGATACCTCGAAGGAGAAACGCGAAGTTGAAACGCGAAGGGAAACGACGAGGTGTTTAATCGATCGCAACGTAACGAGATCCTGTTAAAAACACGAGAAACTCGTCGAAGGAGGTCAGTAGGTAGATAATGGTCAGCTAGCAGGGTGGAAACGCGAATGAAATTTAGTACCTGCTATTGACAGCTCGGAGATCTTCAACGACGGGCCTCGTTTCTGGTTTGTCGACGTTGAAAGAAACCCCGATCGGTCGCTTTCTTTCGCACAGTTCCAGATTCACGGCACAAAGGATCGCAAGGGGTGAAACTGGCGCGCATTTCCTCCCCTAGCGTATATTTTTATTCCTCGCATTTTAATCGCGTCCTCGCATTTCACCCTTGTGAAACTTTATCTGTCTTCGTTATTCATTTCGCTCCTCGCGACACGAAATTTTTTTTTTCATTCGTTCTTCGTCGAATCTCAGAGAAGGTTCAGATCGTTTCACAATTGCAAAGTTTAAATCATGCTGTTCTTTAGATGATACGACAACTCTTTGTTCCTTTTCTGAGAATCTCAAGTAGATTGTTCCATATTAGGAGCAAACTTGCAGCCCCCTGTGGGCTCGGGGGTGAGAATTGGCCCAACGTAATCCCTGCGTGTCGTAAAAGGCGACTAAAAGGGACCTGTCTTTGTGTAAATGTTCGTCATTAATTCGATCGACGAGTCAGTTGAACATTTTGCAAAATTGTAATACCAAATGAGTGTTCTTCAGTCAGCAAGCTGGCATCGGCTCCTCTAAATTTCTTTCTCGTCGAATCTGAAGTAGATCATTCCACGTTAGAGTGAACTCATCGTTGAAATTATTTACGATCGCGACACGACTCTTTCAATCTCTGGTCCGGTCGAGTCTGAAGTTGTTTCAGAAAAAGACTCGTGGGTCGTCTTGGCAAAGTTTGAGGATCGGTGCCGGTTTCGAGTGCCCACACTTTTCTTTCAACTCGTTCGGCTCGAAGCCTCGGCGCTCGAGGTGTACGAAGGTGTGCGAAGCGTACAACTCGAGCGGTGCACACACAACTCAAGGCTGCGCCCAAAGTTTCTAACGTAAGACGCACGGAGCTGTTCTCCGTATGCCGTATGGCGTTCCGCGTTACCTCCCACACATGCCGGCGTAGAAAGTTTACTAGATGGAAATCTATATCTTATTTTACGGCCGACCGTGCTCAATATTCTTGACCCGCCGGCCCGAGACTGTCCGATATAAATGGTCCGTGTAAATCTTCTCTCTCCTCGCGAGAAACGCGACGGAGAGAAGACGAGGAGGAAAAAGAGAGGAGGAAAAAGAACGAAACGCGCATAATACGGAGGACAGATAGAAAGTATTAAGGTTAGGATATATAATAACTTTCTAAGAATTTCTTATTGCGATATAATTAGCAGCGGTTTACCGGAGAATCTGGGAGTAGTCGTTTTGAGAAACAGGTTTCCAGAACCGTGCCTGCTATTTTATTTCATCGCGTAAGCGTGCAGCCAGACAGAATTGCCATTCCCCGATTGAAAATTTTAATTGTCAGATTGTATTATCCGATTTTTGATCGTTCGACATGGCGAATGCGTTTTCTTTATGCTAAGAAAAGAAACGAGTTACCATTTGAACGATTGATGAGCGCGTATACGCGACAGATATGTAGAAAAGGAAAATGTTGATTTAATAAACGACGGAATGGAATTTGGTCTGCGCGAAATTACTGCACCTGGTGGCCAAAGGAGCACGAGGTATCCTTAACCTACAGACTGGTTCTACGCTCGAACCGTGATCGTGCAGTCCTCGCGTTGAAGATCGTACCCGATTTTGTGGAAAAAGTCGCTTTCGTGCCAGCTTAGAAAGTCAATCTAGATTTCGTAGTCCGTTTTACCACATGCGAGTGTGCATTAGATAGAGAACTGGTATGAAGTGAGATTACAGCCTTCTGGTGCTACGCTTACACGTATCGCGCGTGTATCTTGCCTCTGGCAACAGGAACACTTTTTCCTCGCGAAAAATTTCGTTCGCGGGCCTCGCGCTCCAACGCTCCCAGCCGCCGTTCAGATTTTATTTCCTCAAATACGACGAGTACACAGAGTCAAGGGGAAGAAAGACGCGAGAAGAAGTTGCGAGACAGGAGTTTGGTTCGTTTCGGTCGGGCCGGAAGAGTTGGAAAAGTAAGTCAGTAATGCGAAAGGGTGAAGTCTCGTCGATCTTAAAGGCCTAAAGAGTCGCGTCTCTTTAAGAATTTTAAAATGATTCGTAGTCGTCGACCCTTCGGGGACCCAATGCACGGAGGCTCGCGCTGAAATAATAATCGCGGCTCGTTTGAAGGCGACCGAGGGTTTAATTAAGAATCGGTTCCTGTTTCTCGGACGACGAGATTTCGGTTGTCGGACGAGCGATGCTTTTTAAAAGCGAGAAGCTCGTCGGCATCGATTTTCCTTTTCACGGCTTTTTACGATTGAAGAACAGCTATTACTTGCGAGTGCATCTCGGATTCTATTCTATATCAGTGTAGCGCGCGCGATAAGATAACTCGTAGAAAAAAATCACTCTCATGGCAACAATCTGAGAACGCACTGCAGATTTGCACGCTTTTGAAAAACTAATAGCACTGAATGTGAATATTGCAGAAAGAATATTCGCTGAAAACTCGCTCGCGAATATTTCATTCGCGGATTATTTTCGGACTACATTCAAGTCGGCTTTTCCACCGCGTTTCACTCATCGTTACATAAAACTCCACTCATCCGACGATGACGAGATTTCCTATTAATCTCGCATAATTAATTCGCGATAAAAATTAACTCTTATCTTCGAGTAGCTTTATCTTTTGCGTCCTTTTTCTTCGTCTACCTTCGTCGATCTGTTTATCGGTGTCGGCAGTACCGTGGAATTTTTTTCCTTTTTTCCTCGAACCGCGAACGAAGTGAAAATTGAGAAAAAGAATCGGTCGAAATAGAGACAGTCGTTCCTTGTACGAATCTATCAACAAGGTTTCGAGCAAACATCGCGTAAACCGAGATTACTTATCTCGGATCACAAACGGTACACAGTGACAATAGTGCGCGCGATCGTTGAAAGGTGACCTTAAAAAAATGACGTGGCACCTTCGCGTGATTCCAAATCGCATGTTCGTTTCGTAGTGCGTTTTCACCGCGTAGCTAATCCCCGAATCGAGGGGGGGAAGAAATGGAAGACGAGTCGTGCAAAAAATTGTATCGACGTCGATCGGGCCAGGCATTGACCGAGGATTTCGGTCGATGAGAAAAGAGAGAGAGAGAGAAGGAAGGTGAAAGAAAAAAAAGAAAGGGAAGAGAAGAGTAGGTCGAAGAGGAAAAAAAAAAAAAGAAAGAAACGTAGGCGTATCGAACGATTTCCCCCCCGTGCAGAGGCAACGCAGCGTCCCTATTCAAATTAACCCTCATGGAAGAAGAAATGCATCGCCGTGGAAGGGTTCGTAGAAAATTAGAATAGACTCATCGGTCGGTCGGCCTATGCATATGCGGCATGACTACGTTAATTTTCTGGCAGGCCATACGGTATCTTCAACTTTTAATTATCTTTACCTTTTACCTTTTAACGGTTTAATTGCCTTTCTCTCCGTTGCTATCGGGCAACAGAACTTTCTGACCGTTACTTCTTCTCTCTCATATGTGTGTGTATGTGTATGTGACCCGGGCCATCGATATGGTTTTACGTGAATCACATCGTATGTATGTACGTGAACGCGTAGTTGCTTCTTCCATTCAAGAAACGTTCTTCTGTACTTGTCATTCCTTTTCTTTTTTTTTTTTTTTTTTCTTTTCACCGGTGAATTTAGGTAATCGGTTTCGAGCTAGCGAGACGCACGGCGGTTACTGCGTTTCCAGCCGACGTGATATAATAGATGGTCAGGAGCAAGCGCCGCTAGATTTGGAAGCGTAATTTCCCTCGGCAACATCTTGCGTAACGTATTGTAATATTATACAAATGCTAAGTGGCGTTGATTCGGTGTCAGCCGATGAGTTTAATCGAGAAATACAGAGAGGAGAAGAGAGAGAGAGAGAGAGAGAGAGAATATTGTACTCTCTCGACATTTCGATTCGACAACCTTTTTACCATGGAGATCGAACCGCACAGTTTTGATATACGAGTAATTTACGATGGTGGTGCATATACTAATGTTAGGATTAATATTGCTCGTTAAAATATTTACGATACGGGCATGGTCGAATTGATTAACTCATATTACGCGAATTAAGTAAGGTATCGAACTACCGAAAGCTATATCGCATTCTCCGCCCGTCGATCGGTCTTTTCTTTTCACAACGAAAATAATCGGCCAGCTGGAGATTAATTTTCGCTTAATCGGCGAACGTATATCGAAGAACGAAGAATTATTTTCGCGGATGCCGGCTAGGAAAGAAGTTGTTTCGGTTCGTATCAAACAAGGCAGAATTTCACGGTTTTCACCGTCGTTGAAACCGTCGCCGTCGTGTCGACTTTTTCGCAGACGCGTAAAACGCTGGCCGCCTTTTGTTTAATCTTTCATTTCGCGTCATTTGTGATAAAGGGTCATGGGCGTCGCCGAGCGTTCTTTCCGCCGTGCCGCTTTGATTTTTCTCGAGACGTCTGGCCAGACATTCCGTCGCATAAATACTTAACTCGGTGAAATTAGCGAATTAAAAGTAGAAGAGGAGAGAGAGAAAAAGGTGGACGAGTCCGGGCAAAGAAGCACGGAAGAGGGGTGATTTCGCGGTGCCGGAGAAATTTCTCCGTCCTGTCACGCGGAAAGGTCACCATCAAACGGCGTTGCCAAAGAGGAAACGGAAACGACGCTGACGGGGAGAGAAAAAGAAGAGAGAAAGGAAAAAGGAGAAAAGAACCAAGAAGCGTCACTCTGAATTCTGGCTAGCAATTCGCGAGTCCTTTTTCGTCGGCCCTTTCTACTGTCACCTCGTAAATACGGATACCACGAGAGCTCGTTTCGAAAGCGTGTCGATGGCTGAGCTAGTCGATGGTCGAGCCTCTCACCCAGCGAGAACCCCCGCGGAGGACTTAATTTTTATTCATGCGCCAACGATGCGGCAATTTTTCGCAGTCTTAAGTGGGCTTTAAAATTGTCCGGTCAATTTCGCCGCGAGGACGTGCTCCTTTTTTCAAACATCGTCGAAAAAGGGGTGAACTCCACCGCCGCCACCGATGGTGGTTCTTCGTCATTTGTATCGGTATTAATGAAACTCGTTTTGTAACGTTCTCCTCCTAACGAGAACACCGTTTATTGCTCTATCGAATTTTAACGCGAACCCCTTGTTCCTTTTGCAACCCTTCCGTGTCTATGGCGCGTCAAAGGAAAAGAAAAAAAGGAAGACGAAGGAAGGAAGGAAGAGGATGAGAGAAGGGAAAAGGAGAATCGGTGACGCGAGCAAACGGGAATCACCAGTGTTCCTAAAAGCTAACGCGACCGCTCGCAGCGTTCGGGGAAAACCGATTAATTCCGCGCGCGTAGGGTGACCGATCATTAGATTTCGCCTCATGAAAATTGAGTTTTCCTCGTTGTCGAAGGGATAATCTTTGGTAGCCTGTGGCCCGGTTGCATACGAACTCTGTCGTCTATCCGCCAACACGCTCGCAAATGCGTACGGCTATTTATTAGGCTGCTACGTTCTAGTGCGTATATATATTGTGTATATATATGTGTGTGTGTGTGTGTGTATTATATATATATATATGTATATATACATATATTTGTATGTGTGTGTGTGTGCAAGTAGACGAGGACAGAACGCGGTAGTGTGTTTGGCTGGTGGTGTTGGTGGCGGTGGTGGTGCGCGTGCGACGGTGGCGGCGCGTAACTTCGGTTCCATTATTGAGCGATCGGGCGATCGAAAAATTCCCGCGCTTTTTCGCGCGCGACGTGCCGAGTGGGGCGAACTGACCTCCTATTGGCCACGCGCCCAGTCACCCTCGTAAGCCCGCGAAGAGAGGGGAGGATGGACTCTACACCCTCGGCAGGTATTTGTCTAGGCTACAGCTATTGACCAGCTATCGATATCGTGGACACTCACCGATATTATATTCGCCGTCCTTCGTTTCTGCCACTCTCGCCAATGTTTCCCACCCGCTCTTTCCCGCACTTTCATCCCTCTGTACCCCCTTCCATCCCACCGTCCCTCCCTCCCTCTTACGCCCCGCTGTTTCTCGTTTTGCCGGTACCCGTTCAGCTCAGCGCTGAACTCTGTCGAATTTCGATTAATGAATTATATGCATATACGTTGCAAATTTTATAGGCGCGCGGAATATACATATATATTCCGGGCCGTCCGAGGGAAATTGTTGTAATGCGCGCGCTGTGCCGGGGTGAGCGAGGGGGGAGGGGGAGGGAGAGGGTGGTAGGAAGCATGGGGGTGTGCGAGATAGGGGTGGGGTACGTTGGGGGGCGGGTGGGGTGGGCGCGTGAACGCGACGGTGCGGCAGTAAATTCCCGCCGTTTTTTGACTTTGACCGGCCAATCGCGGTGAAGCAGCGAGATCTCGCTGCGAAACGAGAAATCAATATGGTATGCAAATGCTGTGAGGAAGCGGTGGTATCGTTTGGGAAAACAACGGTCGAAGGGGGAATTTTGAAGGAATTTCAGAGCGGCGAGCAACGCCGATTTTTCGATCGCGAGAAATTGGTATGCCGACGGTGGCGGCGAGAGAGAAAGAGAGAGAAAGAGAGAGAGAGAGAGAGAGAGAGAGAGGGAGGATGCGCGATCGAAAATGAGAAATTTTCTTCGTCGGCGAGAGGGGTTGAAAACGTTGGTCGTATGCCACGTTGGTTGGTTGATCTGGAAACTGGGATCCGGTGTCGATAGACGGGATAAACGTACACGGGTATTTATATCGGTTGATCGGGGGTCGGTCGCCGATGTCTCGAAGAGAGAGCCCCTCACACGTTTATTTAAAACGTTTCATCGATAAAGACACGGAAACCGAAAGCCGTGCATGCGATAGATGCGCGTACACGCGGACGTTAGCTGAAGTACCAGCCGTAGCAGCGTAGAGTGGGAGCCCCGCTACAGTGGGAAGGGTGATTATTAATGTAAGGGGTTGTGCTGAGCAGTAGTTACTTGCTCGTTGGTAGTCGTCGAAAAGGACGAAGGGGGTGAAACGCTGAAATCAATGTCGGACCTTTTTCTTTTTTTTTTTTTTCGTTTCTTTTCTTTTCGTTCTTCCCTCGTTGAACACGGTCGAGGAACACGGGTTCAGGTTCGAGATGTTTTTTTTTCTCTGGGTTCTACCAGGCCAAGCTTCTACTACGAAAATTCGTTCCTCTCTCTCCGATATAATGATTTCAAAGGAATGTTTTGTTAAGAATCGATCTGTTATCGTCTCGCGGAGCAGCGAACGAGAGCTCTTGGACCTTTCGATTAAATAGCTGGCATACCGACGAGGTTTTGTTTTTTCTTCCTCTTCTCTTTTTTTTTCCCTCTTTTTTTTCTCAATCGGAAGAGCAAATCTCGGGACGAGATGAACGAGACTTTTCCAAGGGTCCAGTCATACGCGGGCGCTGACCGGTTCGCTTCTCGAGGCTAATACCTTCCGATTGACTACGCTCATCCCTTAATGAAATTCTTTCTACCCGGGCGCGACCCGTTGGCTGGCTTTGCCGTCGAATTTTCTCATTATTACCGGTCCCTCGTCGGTTCTACGTCTTTCCGTCACTGCTATTCTTAGTCGAGCAGCCGCTCGATAAATTCGATCGTTTCGCCCGGCGCGCGTAAATTGAACTTATCTGCAATACGCAACTTGTATGCATACCGAGCGACAACGTGTTCAGTCAACGGTGTCTTGGAAACCACGGTTCTGCCTGCAGCACCGAGGCGCATTGAGCAATCTCGCAGCATGCATTAAAATTAGCCACAATCGGAACGCACGATCGCTTGTACAGATTATAATAGTATATTAATTTATTGATTATCGACTGGCCGCGATGCAATGCGGTATTCATAGAATTTACTATCAGTCCCGGGGATACTGAATGCATGCATTAAGCTCGCCGAGTCGATTTTCCCCGCGTGGTCATCGCGCAGCAAGATCGGCGAATTGTTTCATTCTCGTTAAAAAAAAAAAAAAAAAAAAGAAAAAAAGATAGAGAAAAAAAGAAATCGCAAGAGAATTTCACGTAATTCAGTATCGAATCGATCGACGAGTCTCAAACGTCTCGCCAATCGATTCAATTCCCGTAAACAATACAGATACGCGTCCCCGTAAAATGGAAAAGAAAAAGAAAAAGAAAAAAACAGAAAAGATCAAAGTCTCTCGAGGGACGATCGACGGTGGCTAATTCGCGGAAATATAAATCTTGCCGTGGACTACGAAGTCCACGAATGGTATCGTCGGTCCAGCAGGATTTCGAGTAAGGCATCGGTCGGTAGGAGGGTAGGACAAATACTCACCCGTATGCAGGCGGGTATGTTGCTGTACATGACTGAGCTGCTTGAACCTGCGGTCGCAATAGCTGCATTTGTACGGTTTCTCGCCGGTGTGGACCCTGATGTGCTGTACGAGCTGGTGGTTGCTGGAGAATGACTTGAGGCATTGCTGGCACTGGTGTGGCTTTACCTCGTTGCCGGCGATCATGCCGCCCGGTCCGACGCCGATCGGACCAAGGCCTGGCAGTCCACCCGCCACGCCGCCGCCAGCTCTTCCCGTCAGTGCACCCGCCGCGCCGAGCTCCCTCGCGTGCATCTGCATCGCGCTCTTGTGCATGAAGATCTGCGAGAAGAACTGCCACAGTTAGTTGGTACGCTGCACTTTTAGTCAAAAGACGGAGGATGGCCAGTCGACGGAAGTTTTGACCGCTCCACTCCCGCCGACCGCCATCGCCTCCTGAACTCTCGAGAGGCTCGGCTCGCACCGTTCCTCCTCCGTTTCTTTTATCACTTTCATTGGTTTCTCCCGTTACAACGACAATATCGTTCACAGCACAGGACTTTCCCGGTACGTTTCTTTAAACATCTTTAGGTATTTGTTTCAAGAGGAAACCGAAACAATTATTCGAAATTTTGACTTGGATATAGTGGAAGAGTAGATTCTATTTATTCCTACTTACAATCTAGAATGGAGTAGCATTCGTGATATTTCTTTCGTCCTGTGTGCGAGTAAAAAAGAGATAAAAAAAAAAAAAAGAAATAAGAGAGCTACTCCCGTGTTCAATCGGAAATCGATGAACCAAGATTCACCGTGTATCTTTTTCAAACGTGCTTCTACAGTGCAGCTTCTTCCTCCTGCGTTCTCGTAGAAAAACGAAGGAGAACGATCGAGCCTCGCCTCGTTTCGTTGTTCGTGGACGATTCGAGCGATCCTCATGATTTCCTTATGCAATAATAGGATGACGAGAGCCAGAAACTGGCGAGCGTGTTATAGACTAACGTGTATCGCGTTAACGTTTACGTTTTCGATTATTCATCGACGAACTGGCGGTTGCCTGTTCACCGTGTTCGGCTTGCTGACCGATGCTAATTGTCAGGTCGCTGTTTATTCCCTACGATTCCTGTGCTTAAAATTTCACGTGATTCGTTAATCAAACGTTGTCGCCGCGTTTTAGTCGGCGTACTCGCGGCAGTGTGTGTTCAATGTCGTCGTCGTTGATATCTGTATCGTTTCGTCGCGAATGCGGCGGAATCGATTCATCGGTACTTTTCACGTTTTACGACGGATATACTTTGCCGAAACGTTGCACTTGACGCGCGTTCGATCGGATCTCCATTCAAAATTCATCAAAAATTTCTACGTTACGACAATACGAACGCAGTTGACTTTCGTTGTTGCAACATTCAACGTACGTAACGTCCCATTCGTTGTCTCGTTTAATTTATTAAATTCATTAATGGAAATAAACGAACGCAGTGTCAAACTGGACGAGCGTGACGAAATATCTAACGATTTTCTCGTATCGGAGTTCGATACGTAGGTTCTCCACGAATTAATAGGAAGTGCGTAACAGCTGGCTACAGAGAGAGAGAGAGAGAGAGAGAGAGAGAAAGAGGGAGAGAGAGATAGAGAGAGAAAGGGGTCAACGACCATCGCCGTGGTTTTCGAAAGCAACCATCCGATCGATGTTTTTCGATTTACAGCCGCGTGTACGTTGCGTCGTGTAAGGCACAAGAAGCGCAAGTTGCGCACTCGGCCGGAGCACTTCTGCCGTTCCTCAACGCGATGAACAGGAACGTGAAACTGCTGGAAGGGCCCGAATACAAGCGGGTGGAACGCTTGATTTCGGGTTTTCGTTGAGGGAACAGGTGTTGCTCTCGTAGCCGGTGTGGGTGTAGGTGAACGAACGAAAGGGTTAACGTTAAAACGGGCGTACAGTTCGCGGCAAAAGTCGGAAGAGAATATCGAAGAGAGAGAGAGAGAGAGAGAGAGAGAGAAGGAGAAAGAAGAGAGCGAAAGAGAGAATGTCTGTTGGAGAAGTTGCCGAAATTAAAGAAGGTACTGCCGTTTCTTTTCTCTCTCTCTCTCTCTCTCTCTCTCTCTCTCTCTCGGCGACGCGAGCAAAGAAACCGGAATTGGAAGGGAACCGGGCTTCGAAGGATTTTATTAAAATATGTTAAAACTGTAATTAAAATCGAAAAATCGCGCGAGAAGTTTTAAGAATCTTAGGCGCACCCTTGCCGCGCGACAAAGAGAAGAGGCGGTTTGGCGACGACGACGACGACGACGACGACGGCCACGGGGTGGAGAGAGACAGAGAAAAAGGTGGGAGGGGAGGGGGAGAGGAGAATTGAAATTGTCACCAAGGGTTCTCAAGTTTCTACGACTTTCAACCCTTTCTTTCCGGGGAGACACGACGTTGGATATTTGACGGGTGACCTTCGACACTGGGCATCCCTGATTCTTAATCCCCGTGAGAGTGGGAGAGGCTGCAACTCGATTTTGTTCCTCGTTTTTTTTCCCCCACCCTTCCGGACACTTTCTTTCTTCCCCGGAGACAAATCAATTCGAGTCGCGTTCCTCGCCGAGATTTTGAATAAAAATTGCTCGCGTTGGTCGTTAATAATACAATCGGAACAGATTTCCCGTTCTCCTTTCGCTGTGTGTTGATCTCCCTTTTTCGTCTACCGCGCGTCGAAAGCGGAAAGAAAGCGAAAGGGGTGAAATCTACGACGCGAGGACATTTTTCGCGCCGATTAACCGTGGCCAAGGGTTGTCAAGAGGGTGAGAGAAACGAGATTCGACGGGAGCAAAGTCGAGTTACGAATTTTTAACGACCGTCTCAAGTGGACCGGCGAGATTTTTACGAAGTCGTCGCCGCCGTACACGATCGCTAGGTCGAATATTATTATTCTTTCCCAAGCGTCAGTCAGTAATTTTCGAACAGATGCTAATTAAGCTCGATGACATCGTACCCCAAAAGGTTGCCCGGGTTTTTCTCGAACCCGAAGACCACATGTTCATTAATCACATTTTTATCTACGAAGGCAGACGGAAAATTACGCTCCGACGCCTGGCCATACCGCCGCGCCGGTTTGAATCTTTTTTTCTGATTTATCGTCGTCGCCGTCGCAGGGCAGGAAAGGGGAAGAAAAAAAGGAGAAGATCGCGAGAAAGAAACGGCCAGGTCTGCGAGCAGAAACGAAAAGAGGAAGCAAGAAAACGGAAGGAGTTGCTTGCCTGCGGGCCGCCGGCTTAATGTCCTTAATAATGGAAAAATATATCAAGCGACACCCACTGTATTTCCTAAAAGGCATCCCTCATCTCGATCTTCACCCCTCTGCCTTTGTTCTTCTTTATTCTTTATTCCCAAGACTCGCGGTTACGATGTAGACGCGTGTTCCAACCAATGGAACCGAACGTCTTGAACATCAAATTCCACATACTTCACGCAAGAGTTTGTACGAAGATCACAGATCTATTGTCTTTCGTTTCGAGAGCAGTTACAAAATTCCAGTGATATTACACGTCAAAATTATTTTTGCGCTTAATCTCGGAATTTATTGTATGTCTCGAACGTTCAAAATACATTGATGAAAGGCAAAGGCAAATGCGTATAAAGTATCCAAAGTGCTTCCGTTAAAATATTCAAGATGCCTTTCGTTCGGTGGAACAATTTTCTATCGAATTTTCATTTCTTCAGTTATAAATTTACGTAAAATTCTACGATCCATTAACAACGTTAGCTCTGACTGGCTTCAATGAAATTGAACTAACAATATCATTCGCTCGTAGATTCGTCGCTCATTCACCGAATCCGTCGAATTTATTCCCCTCTCGTTTATTTTATATTAAAATATTCGATGCTGCCTCCAGCAGGTAACACACGAGTCAAGAAATTAACGGAAACGGAGCGCGATCTTCGCTAGGTCTTGACACGACAGTTCACACGTGTCAGAACACGCGTGCATCCCCTACAATCATACGTCGTTGCGAATTTCTATAGACCCTCTGTCTACGCAAAAACCTGCAGAATCCCCCTCCTGATTCGAAAAACTGGATCGTTCGTAATCGGGCGTTTCTTTTTCTCCGAGCGCGGAGAAAGCGTGGGAGAGAAGTTTGTGCGCGTTTTTTTCGAAAGGGATCCGTAGGATCTGGAGAGACGCGAGACCCTTTGTCTCTCTCTCCCTTGGCGCAGTAAATTACGACGGAATAACATTGGTCACTGGAAGTAGGCTACTTTATACACTTGGAACACAAAGCAAAGGTCTCACCTGCTGACCATATGCCTTTTCTCCATGGCACACATACGTACGTAACGTGTTCCGTCCACCCACGCACGCCGGCCATCTAGCACTTCGCATGTGCTATTAACTCGAAGGTATGTGTGCCTCTCTGTACGTGCGGCTCGGGCGTTCGCGCGCACCTTTCCATCTCTACGCGCGCGCGCGTGTGTACGTATGTGTGCACGCCGTATTCACACGTGTACATATACGTACGTAGGTACGTACGTGTGTGTCTACGCGGAGAGACAACGTCCAATCTAACCTACCTAGCGTTGCCTGACTCATTCTCCTACCTACCCACCTATCTGTCTAAACTGCGGCCGCGAATAGTGCCGTAATATAAAGGAAAAGGTGGACCTTCTCCGCCTCTTTCTTTCCCTCTCTTTCTATCTCTCTCTCTCTCTCTCTTTCTCTCTTTTTCTCCTTCTTGCATCCGTAATCATTGGTTTTAATCTATCCGAATCGCGGCACCGTGATCCGCGCTACCTGGTGTTCGGCTGTGCTTCCGGCTATGGCTCAACCTGTCGATCCTGCAGATCCTCGCCGTGATCCCGATCCTGAGCATCTTTTACGCTCCTCTGATTAATAGGTTCGCGAAAATGATACTCTGATTCGATCGGACAGCTGACGAAAGAAACAGCGCGTAATAGTTGCGAATTTGGAGTCCGGGGGGAGACTCGATCGAGGCTTTTGCGAGTTCCGAGGGACTTTTTTTTGCGATGGAGTGATTGTGAGAGGTACGGAAGGCCTTGAGGAAATTCTACGTTTGCCTTCGAATACGCGGTTTGCAGCCTTTGCGGTTAGAGAGAAAACGAGGGGGGGAGGGAGAGGCGGGCGGCCTAGGTTTGGCACCGAATACAAGCCGCCTTGGAAAGATTTCGCAAGAAATCTATCGTAGGACGAATGAAAGGACGTGACAAGCGACGAAGAGGTGTCGGTAAATTGTTTTCTCGATAATATCGCGGAAAGAGAGGAAGAGAGAGAGAGAGAGAGAGAGAGAGAGAGAGAGCCGGGAAAGTGTCTCGTCAACGACGCGAGTGAGTTCGCTTTGTCATTCGCGACGTCGCAATAATCGAGAAACTAATCTCCTCGATGTGTTCGCCGGTGGATATACACGCGAACCACCGGTGACCAATTAAAGATGGAGAATTTCCTGATGAAAATAAAGCCACAAAGTAGCAACCACCGGCAAGAGACCGAGGGAAACCCGTTTAGGCGCGTTACCGGACAGTTACACCCAAGTTGGTGTCAAAATGGCATGTATAGGTAACCTACACCGGCAAAACGGTTATAATAATCTTCTATAGTTGGGTCTGCCGGTGTACGCTCTATAGCCGTGATTGTACGCCGATGCTCGTGGTGTGGTGGGAAGCGAACTTGTGCCATAGGCAGTTAAAGTCATCGTTGTACGTTTCCCTTACGATATTAATCACGCGTGCGCCTTGCCGCGTGTAGCCACGGAGTAACAATCTCTAATCCTCGATCAAACGGTGCTCGATTAGCCCAATAAGAGGGCAACGACAGACGGCTTTACATACTTCAACCTCCGGTCACTTTCTCTACTCGCTCTGTAAGATCCTTAAACAGTTGAACAGCCGAGTTCTACCATCAAGCGGCTTCTAATTCCGCGGCTTGCTAGATTAGAAGAGATCGATAGGCAATTCGCCGACGAGAGGCGTTTAGATAAAAAAGGTCAGAGGTTTCCCGATGAATCGTTTCATTTATGATACTCATTAGCGTGAAAGAAGAAGCGTTTCGTTCCGCGAAACGAAATCATCCTTGTTCGTCTCTTTCTCTCTCTCATTACCACGGATTTACGGAAAATTCGTTCGTTTGATACGTGACATAATACGTAATATTTGCTCGTAAACTCGGGCAAAAACGAGCGAAACGCGTTAAGCGCGTTTAGTGCGACGAAGGAGGAGGCGAGGGGAGGATGGGGAGGCGGCGAACGGTTGCATCGGCTCGGACTAGCGAGAGTTTCGAAAGATTCTTGGAGTTGTATGGGAAGATGATAGCCGGTCGAAGCAGCCTGGAATATCGTCAATAATTACCTCGTGCGGCAAGTGGTGATGAGGATGCTGATACGGCGGCGGTACGTACGGCGGGTGGCTCGGATGATTGTGGGGGTGAGGTCGGGGATGGTTTTGATGCTGGGCTTGCGGCGGGAGCGGTTGGGGCGCAGGAGGCGGTGTCCAAGGCCCGTGGTTCGGCCCGTGGCTTTCATTGGTGCCATACATCTTCAGGGAAGAATCTCGAGCACGCGACCTGAAGAGTCCCTCCCGCCCTCCACGCACGGTGATACGAAAGACTCTGATACCGACATGGCTACCCTTATTCCAGGTCGCATTGGCGACACGCTTGATTCCGTACCAGTCCTTCGTCCGCAAGATGTTTATCTACATAGCCGCCCACCGTGTTTCTTTCGATTCTCTTTGGATTCTCGCTTTCTTCTCTCGACCTTCCGTTTCTCTTTTTCCCTCGTTTCCTTTTTTTGGTTTTCTAACCAGTCCCCTGTTCAGCTGTTCAGGCTTTTACTCTTATCATAAGTCCATCGAATCTGCTTGGCTATCATATTGAACGATCGTCTGTGGACGGTGAAAAGTCTCGTTCGATATTTGCGCAACCAACATGGAGAAACCGTTGCGTGAGAATGCGACACTCGACGAAGCACATGTACGCGCTGCGAGGGCGTGATTCTTCTTTTGTCCGACGACGACTAGTATCCTGCCGTGTGAGAACAGTATCGTTCCACTTTCACGTGCTTAGTTTTTGAGTAGCGCGCGTACTTTCCAAACGAGAAACGCGCCTCTTTCGAGCGGCTCTACGACCAACCGGAAGGACCGAGCGATTTCTTTCTAATCCGGTTTGATTTTCAACGGCCCTCATCCATGAGGGTAACGCGCGCCCAATTCACCCTTCCTTTTCTCACTTTCTTGCGCGATCGAAGCGCGAGAACGAATTAAGCGCTGCGTAAATTACGAGGCCAAGAACGCAACCAAGTACAAAGTCCTCTTTTTTTCCGACGACACGACGACGAAACGACGTTTGGGACGGACGGAACGGCGACGATCGTTCGATGCTAATTGCAGGTACATCTTTGGCGTGATTTCGTCTCCTACGGCACGATCGGGCCCTTACGTTCTTACTCACGAGTTACTTAAACGAACACACACGGTGATTAGAACTAACGCACTGTTTTCACAGTTGTAATATGCGTGAACGCTTTTGCCTTGAATCACTGTGTTGCCACGATAACTCCCCCCTTGAAATTAAGCGAAGTCAAACGACGAAGGGAACCGGCTGGCTAGAATTGAGCAAAGAGAAGGAGGGAATCGTCGCGGTACGAAGGATAACCGAGTAGCGCGCGTCTCACGGCGTGTCGTTACACTGAAGGAACTAATCACTCTACACCGACACGCGCGATTCCGATATCCTCGTGGTTTCTTCCCCTTTCGTACTACTCTTCCTTTCCCCACGTTTTTTTCCCTTTTCCTTTCTTTTTTTAATTCACGGGGGTAGCTGGCGCGTCCGTACGGAGAAAAGCGCGGACGCAGCGCTGTACGCCAGCGTGTGGCGTCTCTCGCGAACTAAGCCGGTCGAAGGGGGGGACAGAGCGATTTCTTGGTCTCTGGCGGCTGTGCGTGTGCTAAACGGGGGAAGAAAAAAGGTGGAAAGGCGCTGATAACGCGCGGCGACGAAAAATCGCCGGCTACTCGAAGAGATATCGATTGAAATAACACGATTCCGGGGAACGCGAGCCAATCGGCACGGCTGACACGGCGGAAGGGGCCAATCGTGCCCGGTTCTATCTCTCTTTCACAACCTCCCTCGCTCGCTCCCCTACTTCTTCTCTCGTCATACGCGTCCTCCGCCGTTCCCCTTTCTCTCCTTCTCCTCCTATGTGTGTCTGTTCCTCCACTACTCCTCATCGTCGTGGCTATGCTCGGTTACTATTGCCACCGCTGCAACATTCGTTGCTGCTTCTCTTCCTCCACCCTCGCCTCCACCGGCAGCAAGTAGAAAGAGAGAGAGAAAGAGAGAGAGAGAAGAGCGGATTCTGGTCTAGCCAGGGTACCAGAGACGACGGAAAGCCCGCCGTTACGCCGATCAGGAAGTACGTACGTACGTCTGCCACGGTCCCGAACCGAATCGAACCGATCGTCATCCTCCGCGATCACTCGCGGTTTTTTCCACTTGCTCGGAGACGACGCGTCGAATTCTCTCCCTTCGGGGAGAGCTGCCCGCGCCGAGTCTACGCGCTGTCGCGACCGCTACTCGAGCGACCGACGCGACGTAACGAAGCGCCATTGTGTAACAGATAACCGAAAAGATAGACCAGTTGCGGAAAAAGTAGGAGGAAAAAGAAAAGGAAAAAAAAAAAGAGCAAACAGAAAAAGAAAAAGAAAGAATTATCACTGAAAATTGATAGCGCGTGAGTAATTTGAGTTATCGGGATATAGAGAGATTACACGTGGAATTCAATGGATTTTCGCGTGACGTGAATCGCGGGAACGGGGGCACCCTCTCCTCGTTAATTCAATAATCATTCTTTCTCGTAGACGGAGGTGATTCCGGAGGACTTTTGCACTTGGCGCGATTCCAACGGTTTGTTCGTAATTTAGTCAGGCCAGACGTAAAAGGTTTCGCGAGGAATGATGAAATATCATCGTTTTATTCGAGGAATCGTTTCTTTTCTCGGCGTGCTGCGCTTCTCCGTTTCTCCTTGATCGTCCCGACGACGCGGCTGATGTCCACGGTTGCAACCCCTTACGTAATTTCTCGGCGATTTCGTGGCGAGCGTACGAAAATAAGACGGTACGAAAAATTACGGGGCCGGCGATTCGATCTTTCGTTCGGGCTGCCTCGATTCTGGTACGCTTGTTCGAGTCGCTCGCCATCTTTCGCCGAGAGTGGCTCGTACAAATTATTTTGGGCGTGGAGCCGCGGCGAAGGTTAGTGCCATAGTTTAATCGCGCGCTAAAAGTGCGTCCGGCTAGAGGCAGGGAAGAAAAAATAGGGCGGGGTCTCTTTGTGAGCAGACTTTGCCTATCCATCATGGCCGCTTTATCAATGACGTCATGATAAGACATTCACGCACAGGCATACATGCATTCGTCGTTGGTGAAACTCGAACGAGAACGGAAGATCGAACCGGACGATTTCCTCGTCTTTTATCTGGTTTGATTTTCACTCCTACTCCTCCTCCTCCTCCTCCTCCTCCTCTCTCGCTCGATGGAAAAAAAAAAAGAAGGAAAAAATACCAGGCTGATTTTCATCGAAACTCGATGGATTCCGCGCGCGTCTCAACGAAAACTTTCCAATCGGATTAACTGCGCGCCTCCCAAGACCTCTTTTCTGTCCGGACAGGTTCGAGTTTCACGGGGAAAAGGGAGAAGTATGAAATACGGGCTTCGAAAATAACATCACGCGCTACATTTGATCGGAGCGCGGTTTCCGAAACGCAACAGACATTTTTATGACGACACGCGCGCGCGGGGCAGAGAGACGGAGAGAGAGAGAGAGAGACAGAGAGAGAGAGAGAGAGACAGAGAGAGAGAGAGAGAAGGGGAGGAGAAATGGAGGAAGTATGTAGAAAATGCAAAGAAGTGCGACGATCGGCCAGAACGAGCGCTCGTGTTGTTGTTGCATCTCGCGGCTACGGAGAAAGTGTATCGAACGATATCGAGCACGATGCAGGACAATCGAGATATCGCATTCAAAGTCCGCCGGCTGCAGCGAGTTGACCGAGGTATTAAAGGTCGGGCAAAAATAACGCCAACTTTCGTTTACTCTTTGTCTTCTATCTCCGGCGTTTCAGTTTTTCCCCAACCGGGGAAAAGTTGAAAGACTTTGCCAAGGGATTTCCATTATCCGATATCCAATGACAATTCTATGACCATGGATTTTCTAAATTCGACGAGAGAGGGAGAGAGAGAGAGAGAGAGAGAGAGAGAGAGAAAAGTGGTAGTGTGCCGTAAGTTGAGTCACGGTCGTCGGCGTACAGAGGAAGATAACAAGACTTCCGTCCGTGATTTCTTTCAGTCGTCTCTCCCGAGTTGTTTATCCTTCTTTGCATTTTTGCACGGCTCGGCCGAGAGTCGAGCGCGGCACCTGCCTTGATTATTTTCGTGTTTGAACGTCCTCGCGCGCTCGCGCGTGGGATTGTCCGGCGGGTAAATAAAGCGGCGAAAAAACGAAGGCAAGGAAAGAAGGAGGCATGGAAAAAAGAAGAAACAATCCGGCGAAGGCCGAGGCGCGAGAGCGTGTTCTCGTCGCCATCCCTCTTTTGAAAGTACTGACCACAGACAACCGCGGCACGCGGGAGGGAGATAAGGAAAAAAGAAAGAGGAGGCGGGAGAAAAGAGGAAAAAAAAAAAAGAAGAAGAAGGAAGGAAGAAAGAAAGAAAGAAAGGAAGGAAGAAGAAGCGCGCGGTTTTAGAGAGGGAAAGAGCGGAAAGATGAGGCGAAGAGGCGAGAGTAGTTACTTGGCCAAGGGGGAGAGAAGATGGCAATAAAAATAAAGCAGCGTGGCGCGGCGTGGCGCGGCGTGGCGCGTCGGGCACGGCGCGCTCGCGAGGGGCTGAAGAGCAGCCACGGAACTTAAGTTGCGTGGCTTCGGCGCTCGGTTCAAGAAGAAGAAGAAGCAGAGCAATGAAAGAAGAAGGTGCCGCTGCTGAAGGCGGGCAAGAAAATAAGAGGAATAACGAAAGAAGCAAATAAGAGTCTCTGTGTGCCTCTTCCTCTTTCTCCTCCTCCACCTTTTGCCCCACCACAGTGGCGTAGCCTCCTCTTTCTCGTGGCTGCGAACCACGCTATGCCGCGTGGAGGAGGGGAGAGGCAATGAACAAGAAGGCGAGAACGGGACCCGCGGAGAGGGAAATCCTGGCATCGGCAGAGAGAAAGAAAGAAAGAAAGACGGAGATCCCGGGTAGAATGAGAGAAAGACGGTCGGATACCGACCGACGAAGACGGAGTTCTTCGTAGTCGCGAGAACAAGACGGAAAAAGAGAAAAAGCGAGAGGACCAAAGAGAGAGAAAAGTCTGACAGGCCTTGGCTGCTGCAGTCGCGTTGCGAGCCGCGTTGCCAAGTCTCATTTGTTTATCATAGTTCGCCGGCCTGGCCTTTACTATCTGGAAAAAAATCACGTCCCAATTTTTCCCCGCAATCCGATGTAGATTGCGGTCTTCGTCAAGAGCGAAACGTTTTTGTCTTTTTCACGACGTCGGGTCCTCGTCGGAGGATTTTAGAGTCAGGTCCTCCCTCGTCGCGTTTCGGAGCGCGGTTTCTCAGACAGCAGATTGGCGGTACACCGTTCCACAGGGTAAAAGACGGAGCAAAAGTTCGAAAGATTGGCGTAACGCGCGAGTGTCGCCGCGCCAGACCGTTTGGCGTCGCAGTGGAACAAGCCGAATCGACACAGCCATCGATCACGCGAAACAGTAGGTCGAAAGAAACGATCGTGATTTCTTCGTTTCTTCTTGCTACTCTTTTTCCTCGTCATCGTCGTCATCATCCTACTCCTCCTCCTCCTCATCATCATCATCGTCTTCTTCTTCTTCATCATCATCATCGTCCACCGCTACTACTACTACTATTACTACTGCTATTACTACTACTACTACTGCCTCCATTGTCGCGTGGACTCGTTTCTGAGTCATCGTGCGTGCACGCATGCACTCTCGCGCGCGCATGCGTGTTCAACGTGCACGCGTTCCGTGCTTTACACTCTGCACGCGTATAAATATGTATACGTACATGTATACGTGTACGTGTTGCGTACAACCGACGTCGGCAGCCGTGCATTTACACTCCGCTACTCTTTATCCCGCTTCTACCACCGCCCCGCTCCTTCCCTCGCATTACAATCGATTTGCATACAAATATACCGGGCATCTCGATGGGTGGTATGTTTATTAGCAAATCCACGTGGAAATTCTGCCGCCTTATTTATGGCCGTTTGTTTTTCGGAGACACGCATCGAACACGGTATTAAACAAGCCGGTGTACATTCTGTACCCGGACGAAGAATACCGCAACTCGGCTCGATAATCTCAGAAATTATCCGAGAAAGAAAGAGAGAGAGAGAGAGAGAGAGAGAGAGAGAGAGAGAGAGAGAGAGAGAGAGAGAGTATCTCGTCTACGAGCGAGTCTGAGATATGTAAATTTCTACACGAGAGTCTGTCGTGCCGGATTTCAGTAGACTTTACTTCTTTATCAGTAACGCGTTGCACATACGCGTGTGTAACGTGTGAGCACACAGAAAGTGGGTACACGGGAAGCGTGAAAAGTAACGCATAGTCGCGTCGGTGGAAAGAAGATGGCAATAATGTACAATGGGACTACGATGATATCCCGATGAACCTTTTGTCAGGGAACTTTCTCGTCATCTGCCAAATACATCGTTAATCATTCCGCCCCGTAATATTCAATTAACTCGATGTCAGTGGAGGATGTGTACGTGTGTTGGAGAAATATCCCTGGAAAACACACTCACCACGTTCACAATCGATCACGTTCTTTCGGCCCGGAGTTTCAAACTTTCGCCCGTTTGCACGACACGGGGGGCTCGCGAGCACCGAAATTCTCGCCTTGACTTGAAAGTCCGATCCTCGATTTTCCGTAATTCGTCGACGAGGTTTACGGTTACCGACGACTGGAATTAGCGGGAAGACCTGACGAGTCGATGATACGCGCGTTCGATCGTCGTGCTTGTTCGTTCGGTTCTGTCGCTTCGGTTTCTATTAATATTCGCACGTAGAAAGAGAAAGAGAGAGAGAGAGAGAGAGAGAGAGAGAGAGAGAGAGAGGGGACGTGTTTTACACGGAACTCGAAGAAGATACTCGGTCAATGTTTCCGCATTCTTGCGAATTATAAGCGAGGACAGGATCGGCTGTGGCGTGCAGTGGTCGAGGATGCACACTCGGGATCGCGTCATCTAGTTTTGCATGAGACTCGAAGCGGGCAAGATCCTTTCTCAACTAACGGTTCCCCCATTGACTCCTCGGATCGGTCGTTCTCTAGGCCGAGCAGTTATCTTAATCGGGCCGGATGATTGGCGATCGATCAACGTTACGTCGCCAAGGAGTAATTATCGAACAGAAGAATCGAACGACGCCGCGTCGCTGGTCGTCGCTGGTAAAAAGTACGCGTGTATTGAATTTAAGATCCAGCTGCATCCATGTAAGAACGTGTCGGATTACGCGCTAGATTCTCTCCGTCTTTTTTGCTCTCTTTCTCTCTCTCTCTCTCGCTTCTCTTTCATCTCGCTGTTCTCTTCCCTTTCTTTTTGCGCTCTTTAGATCGCGCTACACCGACTGCCTGTTGCAGAACCACAATCTCGGAGGCTGCGGGTCCGAACAAGCCGCTTGTAAGTGCGCCAAGCGATATTAATTGAGTCGAAGCACTTGGGATTTGCATACGATTCGGGTATTCGAACAATATTTATTCTCTTCGCATTTGTATCTTCTTCTTCTGTTTTTTATTCGGAGCATTGGACACAGAGGCTCTTTGCACAAATTTTCGAATTGTTTAGACGTTCGAACGCACAGCGTAGAAGAATTTTTATATTTTGTTCGTGTTACGTGAAACATTTTGTAATTTCGTCGACACGAGAAATTCTACTGATATAGTCACATTTATAATATAATTACTACAGAACGTGAACATCCATTTTGAGCATTGCAAATAGCTTATAATAGATTATGACTGTTTGAATATTTCTGTTACCTCTTGACCATTGTACAATAGTCGAGTTAGTAATAAAATGTTCCAATGCTATAAGAAACTGTACAAAATTTTTGTAGCAGAAAAACTATTGTTTCCATACGGAAAAATGCCTCCCCAAAGATTAACTTTTACCTAAAATTTGCTCAAGAATATTGTTAAAGTCGAAAATATCGATTATTACAGAACGATAAAATCACACAAACGACAGAACGTTTGTTGTGACATTTCACGAAATATAATACTTTCCCCCCACGATTCGTCGGGAAATTTTCCACTCTTTCAAGAGCCACGGTCTCGAAGATATTTTCTATCGTTATGTTCAGTCAGAATCGTCTTTCAGTATCTGCAAGTAGAGGTAATCTCGAGAAATCGCGGCAACAGCCTTGGTGGGGTGGAGTGCGTATCACCGTCTCGTGGCAGTAACCTTGTGCCCGCGTCACAGAGTATTCTTTTTTCTCTCTCTTTCTTTTTTCCTGTTTTTTTTTTCTTTTTTATCATATCGTACGTATGCAAACAGTCGACACGCCGACGCGCAGACACGTTGCGCCCGGTCGCGGCCGCGGGAAGGTAAGACAATATGAACGGGTTTGTCCGTGGTCAGTTCCACTGCCAGAGTTCGCGGAGTACAATTTCTTTCTGTTCTCGCTGCCTTTTCGTTCGCTGCCATCGTCCGCTGTCTCCGCGTATTTAACACGAACGAGCTTCTTTGCACCTCCGGGTGCCTCTTTGTTTTGCTCCGTTATCTCTTTAGCGCGACGCGCGTCGCATCAGGGGTGAATATTTTTTGCAAACAAGACGCAAATTCAAGAAATTCCTATTTTGCGAGATGTCGCGTCTGTTACGATACACCGTTGGCGAAACGTGTTTTCGGAATGTCGGAATGAACGACGAGAATGGCCGTCAACAATAAAAAGCGCGAGCTCTTTCTCTCTGTCTCTCTCTCGGTATCGCCAGAACGTTTGCCCAGTGGATCAACAAGGTATTAACGTACCGATAATCGCGCAACCTTGACCGAGTGTACGACCGATTGCCTGAATCCTCGACACTGCGGACGACCATGAAACATTCGCGTAACAGCGGTACAAATCATGACCGAAGGACACAAAGAAGTTGATGTCCTTCGTGGCTCTCGTGCAGCGGACCGTGTGTCGGGCCGAGTTTTTATGAAATTTCGTTCCGTTTCGTTGTTGTGTCTCGTTTTTTCTCCCCTTTTTTCCGTTTCTTTTTTCTTTCACCCGAATATGTAGTCCAGCGGAACGGACTCGTTTAAAATTCGAAGCGTTTCAAGTATTGAAAGAAAGGCTCGCGACGATCGCTCTCTGTCCGCAGCGATGTTTAATTTATTTTAATAATGAAACACGCGATGACTCGGGAGAGAGAGAGAGAGAGAGAGAGAGAGAGAGAGAGAGAGAGAAAGACAGAGGCCGAGTGTTGCGCGAAGGCTTGGACGGAATGCCGCCGACGCCGGCGTGTATTGTCGGAGGTCAGGTTCAGCAGCCACGAGATGCGTTCGTCTCCCTCTCTTCTTCGTTCGGTCCCTCGTGCGTTCAGGCGGAGTCACGGCCGGAGAGATAAAAGAAAGGGGTTCCAAAGCCGAAAATATCGAGCCGCTCTCCAAGTAGTGCTAAGGAGATCGTTCAGCCGGTTGAAAAATCTGCAAACTCCGCGTGTCAACGACCTCGTTTCTCGCGGCGCGCGCCCGCGCGCGCTATACAGGGTGTGTGTTCTGTAACACGTGGTTACGAGCCGCGTGTAAATAAACTAGAATCGCGTCTAACGTGTTACGCGTTGCGAAGCAGGAGAGCGGTTTCCATCAGTGAGCTCGCGTTGTCTCGCGAAACGAAGCGAGTTTCTAGATAATTTTCACGAAAGACGAGGAACAATAATAATGATAATAATAATAACAACAACAACAACAACAACAACAATAACGTCTGAGGAGTGGCTGCGACGGGAAAATAACAACGATCGATCCATCGATGCACGCGTTACAGTTACACATCCTGTATACTTCGGTCGCGATAAACATCGATCGCCGCAGAAACGTGTATCGAGAGGAAGGCGGCGCAGCGACTGTGTTTTGAAGGGAGTTCGTAGACGTTTCTCGGAGTAAAGTTGCGTCGACTGACTCGTCGACGTTGTGGCAGCGTTTACAGTACTCCTAGAAGAGAAGGCTGCCGGTGGATGCTGCTCGTTGCATCCTGCATATATGTATGTTTTATGTCAGCGTGCATTCTGCATTTGCGCCGTTGCCACGTCTGGTGGCTCTCCGCGGTTCTCTCTCTCTCTCTCTCTCTCTCTCTCTCTCTCTCTCTCTTCTCCTTTTCTATCTGCCCGAGCCTCTGCTGCACTCGGCTTTCCGTCTCTTTCCCATTTCGCATTCGTCTCCTCCTCCCCCTCTTCCCTCTCTCTCCCTCCCGCCGTCCTCTCGCTCTGCGAGAGACGATGCCTGCATTTCTTGACATTTCTCAAACCCAGAGAGTGTGTGTCCCACCTTGTGGTCACTAAGTCGTTGAACTCGAAAAAAGGAGAGAGAGAGAGAGAGAGAAAAACGAAGAGAGAAAAAAAAAGAAAGAAGAAACACAAACTACTGCGCAAAGTCGATCGGGGAAAACGTTCGTCGTTCGTCGCAGGAGGATCGATCGTCGATCGCGATATCGACTCGCGTGGTCGCGGGTAAGAGAAGATTTCCGAGCACGGCCGGCTACGAAGGAAATCTGGGGTGTTTTTGTCAACGGGGCGCGATCTCGAATCGGGTCCCCCTCGTTTTCGCGCGTCGCCAACGAAATTTCCCACGGCCGTCGCGAGCGAAGGGTCGAGTTTTTGCTTTGGATAAAAAGTATTTTTCTTTGAACGCTCCGCCGCGATCTGCATACGCTATCTCTCTCCTCGTTTATCTGCTCTCTTCCTCCCGGCACTTTGTTTCCTTCTCCTTGCTTCACTCTTTCTCTCTCTCTGTCTCCTCTTTCCCCTCTTTCTCTCTCTCTACCACGCGCGAACGCCGGTGTTTCTCCATCTTAGAATCGCTTTCCTCGCGCGGTGAAAAATGCCAGCCGTAACGAGAACCAGCGGCCGATGCTGCGAACGAAATCGTTCGAGACACGTTTCTCGCGAACGACTCTGACAAGAGTCGGATCTCTGCGGCACAAGAGGTTCGATCGCTTGGTTGGAGTAGGTCGCGGTTCGGCTCGCAACGTCATCGCTACATCCCAAAAAACAAATCGTCGCTCCCGAGTTTCAAGAAATCATCCCGATTATTTCCTTGTCGCGTAAATAATGTAGCATTCTTATCCGAATGAAGATCGATCTGAACTCGGACGAGTGGCAATACGAGAGCTTCGAACTCGTCGGAGAGAAAATAGACAAAGCGTATTCGGAAACAGAGGACCTAGTGCGGAGGTCTAGTGCGAAAAGGCCAACTATCATCGAATCACCGACCGAATAGATGAATACTTTCTTTGTATCACCGGCGAGAAGCGAGAAACGGGAGCTGTGGTGCGCGTTCGATTTCGAGAAAGACAGAGAGAGAGAGAGAGAGAGAGAGAGAGAGAGAGAGAGAGAGAGAGAGAGGGAAAGAGAGAGAGAGAGAGAAGAGAGAAGAGAGCGGCAGCGTGGAACGCACTGCCAGAAGCGTACACGTTTCTCTCCCGTGTGTGTTGGGGGACGACGACGAAAGGATCTTTCTCCCGCGAGATACGTTGACTTCGAGTCGATCCAGTTGGCGGTGTTTCGCGCTCGAAGGAGCGCGTCGTCCTCGTTCTGGAATGCGTGCGCCGGCGTGCGCGATTCCGCGGAAGGACGGCTCTGACGGAATCGGTTGTTTGCTCTCGGAAAGAACGGAGAGACGCATGCGGATGGCCGGCGAGAGATCGTCTTTTCGCGGTTTCTTCCTCTCTCCTCTTTTGAGTCGAATTCTCAGCAGTGTGAACAATCGAACGATCGCGCCGCCATCCACTGATCTCTGGTCACAACCCTGTTGCAATCTTTTCTCCTTGTTACTTTCAAGAATTTCACGTTTCACCAACGAACGTGTATCGAAACTGTTAAGAACTGCTCGTTTACGAACGAGCACGCCGACAATTTTCGACGCACGTTTCTTTGGAGAATCTGAAGTTTTCGAAACGAATCAGAGAAAACGATCGCAACAGGGTTGAATTGGGGACTTCCTCCAAGTGTCAGCATTTCGAGATATTCGAACTGGTCGAGTTTGTACGAAGGGTGGCGATGCACCGAAAAAAAAAAAAAAAAAGAAATCACGCGCTGAAACATGGAGGAACGTGCTCCTCAGGTCCGACTACGCGTTAGGCTAATACGTAGGTCCGCGATTAGAATTAGAGATATGTCTCCTTACCTCTCGTGCACGGTTTCTCTAGAGTAGGTGGATCACAGTTAAAACGCGGTGGTAGGAGCTAGGTAAAAAGATCACAAAATATGGCACACTGTTGCCCGAGTTCATCGTTCGGCACTTCGCGGCGCGGTTGCTTACTGGTGGGGGCGGCGAAGTTACGGGCGGAGGAGAATGACGCGAAGAAGAAGAAGAGGAGGAGAAGGAAGGAGAAGAAGAAGAAGAAGAAGAAGAAGATGTGGAACGAAGGGAGCGAGCAAGAAAGGAAACAACACACCTCGTCGGAGACACTGGGATCCGAGGAGAAGACGAGGAGGAGAGACACAGGACGAGAAAAGGAGCGTCGCGCGTATAACACCGAGAGAGCGGCTACAGGGAGAGACGAAGAGGAATTCCTCGCGCGCTGTCAGCTGTCAATGTCGCGCACGTTGTCACTCATCTTGCGTGCTTTTTCCTCGCGTCTCGAGTATTCTTAATCTTCTCGATCACTACCATTGAACGATTCAGATCCAACTGACCGACATCCTCCTTGTAGACCTCTTGCACTCTCTATGATCCTTAGGTTCTGGCGAGTCAGTTTCAAGTTTTGCGGATTTATCTCTCTCTCTCTCTCTCTCTCTCTCTCTCTTTCTTTTTCTCTCGGTGTTGTTGACGTTCGGTTGCTCTCCGATTTGTCGATTGCTCGATTTGTCGATGGTAAAAAAAAAAAAAAGGAAAAACAAAATGTCGATGGTATCGAAAGAAAGAAGAGGAGGAAGAGGATGATTTGGAGAATCTTGTCACCGGTCGTCTTGGTCTTTCGTCTACGTCGTCGTCGTCGTCGTCGTCGTCGTCGTCGTCGTGGTCGTCGTGGTGGTCGTGGTCGTCGTGGTCGTCGTCGTCGTCGTCTTCGTCGCACTCTCGCCTCCCCGTGTGCGTGTGACGCGGTGCGCGCGTGGTGTCGCGTGAAGTTGGTCGTGCGTGCGCACCTTGTGCTTCGTTAAAGAGTCTTTTCCGTATAAAATGCTGGGGCGCCGGCGAGAATCGGCCTGCCCGCCGCCGCGTAGGCTTCACGCCGGCGTCCTCGCGGCCGATTGGCCGGATACCGGCCGGTGGGGGGCACTGGCGCGAAGGTCCGAAGGTAGAATACTCGCCTCGAGAAGCTACCAGAGCGGATCCACGAGAGTACACGGAGTGGGGTTGCGTCTTTACCATCCCGCTAACTCGGATCGTGCACGTTTTACATACACGGCTAACCTAACAGGGATGATCCTCTGGCATCCTGAGATCTATCTCGTCGAAATCAAATCGTGCGAGCCGAGCGACGCGGGCGACCAGAATTCTCACGACGACCAGAGATCGTCGCCGAATCGAGACGACGCGAGACTATTTCCCGATAATCGATCACTCGTGACTCGTAGTTTGCTTTCAAGCGACAGTCAACGCGTGAAAATTTAACTCGCGTTGGAAGAGTGTAATAATCGAGAACGAAACGAGGAGGAAAGAAACTCTCTGTGTGGAGCCAGTACGCCGGGCGTCTTTCTTTCTCGCGGACCCCTCTTTGCCCCGCTTTACCGCGCAATACTCGCTGTCTCCCTTTCGCAACAACTTCTCATTCTGATCTCTCAGCTTGTTCGCCTTCTCTCTCTCTCTCTCTTTCTCTCTTCCCCTTCTCTCTCTCTCTCTCCCTCTCTCTTTGTAACTCGTTTCTCTCTTCGAGGCTCTCCTCGTCTCTCTGTCTCGTCTGTATTGCCCGAGACCGGCCAGGCTATTCACCCACGCATGCACGAGATGACGATGACGATGACGCCGACCGCTCGCCGCTGCAACGTGCACACCAACGTGAACGATCCTCTTTGCTCTTTCATCCGCCTTATAGGACGAGTACAGTGTGTACTCGTCGAGAAAAAAACATCGTCGCTCGAAATTCCTCGCGGGTCGTTTGAACAATATTGCGTTTATTGGTCGAGATTCTTGGACCGAACGGTCGGGGAACGGTGATTTTCAGCGGGGTATTCTTAGATTCTCCTCGAGTTTTATCGAGAGTCGTTTTATCGGAATGGCGGAACTTGTTTCGAACCGAGCAAAACGACGACGAGGGTATAATACCGATGCTCTCGGATCGAGCACACTTTTTCGCGGCTCACGATTTTACTGGCCTTGCGATCTACGCGGCTGACATTGGCACATCGCGATTGCACAGCCCCGCTGACCCAGATTCCGGCTCGGTTATTTTTTTCACGCGGTCGGATATCTCTTTCTTTTTTTTTTTTTTTTTTTTTTTATATATATCTCTGTTGTTACGGGCTCCTCGTCTCTTTCAATTTCAATTTCCCCGCGTTCTCGTTCCTGTTCGCGACTGATCGTCTTCGGGTAAATAGCAAACGAGCAACTTTGCTATTTCAGAGATCCGATCAATTTTTTAATTCCGCGTCCGTGGCGACGTTGGCAATCGTACTACTCCCGTTTTCAGTTTTTCCTCGAACTTTCGGTTCGGCACAGCTTCCGGGGAGCACCAGAGGATAATAAAAGATACCGGGTGCATATTTATATCGGAGAGACGCTGGCAGCTGTATCGCGAGGCATGAATCTTTGAAGGCTGAATGCTTGATAACGAGACGCGAAAAATCAAAAGCATCCTCGTGCCCGTCCTCCGTTTCATAATTGATCGTCAACGAGGTATCGAACGAGGTTGCAGTTCCACTCTGTTCAAACGTTCTCGAACGGTTCTCGTATTTTTCCTCGTTTCATTGGCCGAAGGCCGAAACCGGGGCGAGAGAGAAGCGTACGGAGGAGCGAGTCCGCGAGTTTCGCCAGAAGGGGTTCCCGTACGGGATCCAACGGGTGGCCGTTTGGCGCGAAACAAGCCGTGACGCGGCCTGTGGATCCTGACCTACGACTACGTTCAGGGGAGCCAGGCGAATTTTGTCCGAAAGTCAACGCGAACGAAAGAGCGGATTCGCAAGCCTTCGAGGTCACGAGGCTGCAGTGGGGATCGGTGTTTGAGGGAGTCGAAGAGGGGATTCGAAGGAGGTGGTAGATATGGGCGAAGATTCGAGGGAGTAGGAGAGAGCCGATGGAGGATACGCTCTGGCGGAGGAGGACCAAGCAACGCGTTGGAAAGAGGAGCGGCGAGAGCAACGGGCAGCCCGACAGAAGAGGAAGAAGAAGAAGAAGAAGAAGAGAAAGAAGAAGAAGAAGGGAAGAAGAGAAGAAGAAGAAGAAGAAGAAGAAGAAGGGGGCTGATCTACCGGCAATATACACACAGAGCTGCACAGACCACGGCAAAACTCCGCAGTTTTGCTGTTCGATTTTGCAAACTTATATTTAGAAGGGCAACGATCTTTTGCCGCGGCAGCTCCGCGACCGAGAGGAGAGGAAAGGTTCTGGGGATACGCGCGCGGTCTCTCTCGTGACTGGCCGCCGAGATTTCTCAACTCCGCGCAGATCCGACTCCTCTCTCGAGTCGATTTTCATCTTTTTGCATTTTCCTCGTTACCCCCGCTGTTCGATTAAATTTCTTTCCCGCGGGGGCCTGCTCGGCCCTCGGCCCTCGCTTCTTCTTCGGAGATCGGCTATTACGCGCGCGCTCCTCGGTGTTTTGCATTCGAGCAGAAACACCGCGCGGTTAATGGCCGTTGCGTACGCGTCACGTTTCGAGTTTGCAATAATTACCGGTGGCACGTAGGATAACGGTTGTTTAATAAGTTCGGCATTCTACGGGGTGGCTTTCGGCGGGGAAACTATGCGAGGCTGCGCGACGTGAAACGTGAAACGGCGAGCAAAAGGCGAAGGCACCGCGAGGTGAATTTTAGAAAACGCCCGGCGTATCGGTCGGATTACATCGACTTCTCTCTCGTTCGCTCCGCGAAGACAGAGCGTAGATCTAATTGGTCGATTGTACGGTAGATTGTCAGGTTGGAAATGGCAGGCAATGAGTTGCGGAATGTTCAGCGCTTGTCGACGATGCGAGAGGGGGAAATTTCGATATTGATAAATACTAGATATAGATCGTAACGCTCCGACGACGCCTGCGAGAGGTTGAGCAAAAGTACGAAATCCTCGAATCCTGGGGTACATAGGAATTCGAAAGCGCGATGGTGCTCGAAATGAAAATCTCCAAGCGGAGGAAAAGCGCGCGCCGCGAGAGACGTTTCGGTGCGCGGCAACCGAGCTTGAGCGTGACCGCCCCTGTGTGAATGTAATCTTATCGTGGCCGAGCGATGCGGCGAACGCGACTGCAGAACCGAGTCGGAGTCAACGAACGATAAAAAAAAAAGCGCGTAGCCATACTCGCGACACAAAGAATAAACTCTATTCCGTGCGGCACCGGCCCTCCCTTTTTCCTCTCGGGCTCGCGATCTCGTTCCGTCTCGCTCGTTCGTTACCGACGTGCAACTCTTCTTCTCCTGGTCATCCGCGTTCGCAACTTGGCCAGAGCCGTGTGTGGGCGCGCGAGTTCTTTCTCCTCCTCTCTCTTTCTCTCTCTCTCTCTCTCTCTCTCTCTCTCTCTCGGCCCTTCTCCCTCCTCCCTTTTTACTCCTTCTTTTTCTTTCGTCGACCGCGCTTGGGGTAGGTCATGGCGGAACCGCGCGAGCGAATGACGAGGAAGGAGAAAAAAAGAACGAGAGGAAGAACGAACCGTACGCGCCGCGTACAGAATGTTCCGCCGGGCTCACGACTTTGTAACGCGCACCTTTCTCCTTCTCTGCTTTCGGCCGGGCCACGTTTCTCGAGAGATGCTTATCGTCCAATGAACGAACGCCGGTTCCGTGTCGCGTTATCTTTCTTTTTTTTTCTTTTCTTTTTCTGAATTTTTCCCGAGTTTCTCCTTCTTCCCATTCGACTCGTTAAAGAGATTCGCGAAGACTTTTTTTGGTTAGTTGAATTTCTTCGAAATTTCACCGCTCGCCACCACACAGGTTGGCGGTTTCTCTCTCTCTCTCTCTCTCTCTCTTTCTGAGGCGTTGGTTCGCGAATTCGCCGGAGTTTCGCCGAAGATCGAACAATTCGATTAGAAGGATCTTAACAGCCGGCACGGGGTCGGCCCCGTTATTGTTAGCGATCATGCGATCTGAAAATCATAGAAAATTACTGAAAAGCCAGGAAACTTTGTAGGTAGCGAGCCGGGCAGAAGGTATTGGTTGCCCGTGGACTTGAGATGTCGTAATTTTGCCTTCGCCATAACGGCTACGCGGCACGGAAGTTCTTCCCTCTTCCCGCCCTTCTATCTTTCATCCTCCGGGGTTTTCTTCTTCGACTTGGAACAGAAAGCTCTCTTTCTCTCTTTCTCCCACCCTCCTCCCTCCTCCCTCCTTCCCTTTCCCGTAATAGTAGAAGGGTTAGCGAAACAATGGCACGCGCGCGAACACCGTTATTTAAATAATACGATGGAACCTCTTCGGGGGTTGGAGGCAAAAAATAAGTTACGCTCAAGGGGACGGAGAAACCGAACGTGAGAAAGACCGCGCGCGCGTTTCGTTCGGCGAAAATCAGTCGACGCTTTTGTTCCTAGCGCACGAAACGTTCTTCTCCTGGTGCGATCTCTTCTCAGAAGAAGAGAGACAAATGTTTCGGAGATCGGGTAAGTTTGAGAGAAAGTGCCAGATACTAAACGAACGCACGTACCGGATCTTTCAATTGTCGATGACGATTTCCTCGATCAGAGTACTTTAACAAATAGACACGTTTGTCGTTGTACGGCGTAGCTAAAAGATATGCTGATATTGTTATACGTATTACGTGATAATAAGTAAGTCAGATGGTATACAACTCGCAACAGGAGTTGAGGTAATTGATCTCAAATTAAGCAAATTTTCTAACATTCAAAAACGATCGTAGTTATCCGCGATCCGTGATAATTTAACCCGGTTGAAGGGTTCGAGCTGAGCGTGAGCGCACTGAAAAACCGTACCAAAAGTTTCTCTCGCAACTGTGATTACTTTCTCTTCGTCGCTCCAAGACGCATCTCGTGCATCAAAGATTCTGCGAGTATCGATCCGCACGCGTTCATATTCGCCTTAACCCTCCCCCTCCCCCTCCCCCTCCCCCCCTTTTCTTTCGTCGTCTTCGTCTTTCCCCCGTAGCGGAGTTCCGGTTCTGGCAGCTGTCGTCGATTCAAAATCGGGACTCGGAATCGGTCAAGGGTAAGCCCGTGGTGGCACCGCGTTACGTTACCTTGTCGATGCCGAACCGGTTTAAAGCCCGGGGTGAAAGAGAGATTTCAGAGGGAAAGGACCGGCGCAAAAAATTCATTTGAATCGCCGGAGGGTCGCGCAGAGGTGTCGAAATAATTGGATTTTAATTTTCGAGCCGGTGAAAGAACAAAAACTGCCTTTCTCTCCGTCTCGCTGGCTACGACGACCCTCTCCCCTTCCCCGGATCGGGCACCATGAGAATCACTCGGGTTATGAGTGTTTGTACAACGCGTTCGCCGCGCATCAATGTTTTTCGACTTTTCATCTTTTTCTTTCTCGACACCCTTTGTTTTCCCACGATTTCCAGTGCCGCGTTTTTGTCAATCGTCATCGTCAGCACGATCGCCAGAATCGTCAATTTTCAGTACGCGTCGAGAAGGGGACGAAATCGTGAAAATGTCGCGAACATCGACAGCGAAGGTCGTCTTGGCTTTTGGAAAATGGCAATGCGTGCGCGTTGCTTTTAATATTTTGTCACGAGCACCGACAACGGCGCCTGCCCTCTCCCCGCCGCCGATGAAAATTCACGGCTGGCGGGAGCGGGGGCTCACAAAGGAAGCGAACGTTTTAATTAAATCTCTCGGCAAAACGTGAAAACTTCGCCATCGTGCGGCGTTTTTGCGAATTTTCCGAAAGTTTCGGCTTGGCTCGCGACTCGCTTTCAAGGTGGCGATGGACGAGGGAACTCTCAACCACCTTCTCGCCCACCACCATCTCACCCATTCATCCCCCCGCAGTTAGCGGGAATAAAAGAAGTCGGAAAAACAAAGGAGCGCCGCGGCTACTTAGCGAAACAAATTGTTGCTTTCTGTGCTCGGTGCCGAGAATTTAAAAGTTTTGCACGAGCCGCTTCTCTTTTTACTCGCCCCCCCTCTCCCCCTCCGCCCCCTTTATATACCTGCCTCCCTCCCTATTCTTCGCGGCCTCCTCTCGTTTCTCTTTCTTTCGTCTGTCTATCCAGGCGTCTCGTACCTTCGAGTCTCCCGAGACGGATTCTCATCGAGTCGAACTCGATTCACGGCTCGTTAGCGGTGCTTCCTTTTCCCTTCATTTCGGTTCCCTGCCTCGTAAAAGGACACAACGCCATATACGCGGAGAATCGCGTTATCGATCGGGATGGAGTGTCCCATTAAATCGGCCGCATCGTGCGTGGAATACGCGTACGGAACAATTAAACGCGGTATTGTATCTCTCGCGAGCTGTGCGATGTACCGTTGGCCGAGACGGTCGTCGGTCATCTACCTACGGAACGTGTACGTAAAAATGTGTGTATGTACACGCGTGTCCACGATCTTCCCGTAAATCGCTTGGATCGATCTCGAACCGCCACGGCGGTCAACGCTTTGTTATACGTCGAGGATGGCGGCGCGCGTCGTCGTCGACACGAGCAGACGACGACGCTACCCAGACGAATTTCTTGGCGAGCAAGATGCTCTTCCTTTAACGTTAATATTAAAGGTGAGACGGAGAAAAAATTAGAAACAAAATTAATATGGAAGAGATCAACTTACAATGAAGCACATACACGCACGTAGAGCATGCCAGGCGCTGCGACAAGAGCAACTAACGAGAAAAATACGAGTGGAAAATAATAAGGGGACGGGTGTGTGTGGGGGGGGGGGGGGGAGAAAAAAAAAAGAACGACGAGAGACGGACAGAGCGATCGCGCCCGCCGTCGCCGCAGCAAACTCGCGATCGAAAACCAGAAAAAAAAAAAGGAAAGAATTGAAGTGAAATCGCGAAACCAAAGATAATTCGACTACGTAAAACGTGCGGGAGGAACATGTAGAGGAAAATGAGAGAACAAAAATTTTACGCAAAGAGAAGGGCGTTGCGTCGAAGAAGAGCCTCGGGTACGAATTGGCGAGTAAAAAGAAAAAGAGAAAAGAAATTAAAAAGTGAGAAGTTGTTGCAGGAAGCTGTGTGACGAGGAGAAATAATAAGGGGATTTTGAACGGGCTGAGTGTTCAACTCACTCGTTGCAGGGTAGACCAGCATTCCTCGAGGGTGCGTTCGTTGATGTTGCCCATTCCTCCACCTCCGCCGGCGCCTCCCGCACCTCCAAGTCCCGCCGCACGAGACTATCGGGCAAGACAGGAGGCTCGTGTTAGTTTACTTTTTCTCGTTGCCGTTTCTTCTAGCCGGCAGTTACTAGAAAATCGCTTTCTTTTCTATCTCAGATTCGTAAGCTCTAGCTTGCGATAAATTCGTGCAACTCGTTAATTCCGACGCATTGCTGCTCTAAATCTCTCCTCTCGGACGGTGAGAACCGTCATGCTGATTGAGAAGACTGAAGGAGGAGACCGTAGAAATTTTCTAGAGGTAGAGAAAACAGTTGAACGTTCCCAACGACGTCCGAAAAGGAAAAAAAAAAAAGAGCAGAAAGAAAGAAACGAAGAACCATCCGTAAAATCGCACGGTCGAGTCGCTCAACTTTTTCCTCTACCAAAGTGTCTCATTTTTTTCTTCTTCCGTCATCCTTCTTAATAGAATCGCGTCGAAACAGAAAATCAGCTCGAATCGAGCGTGCGTGCGTGTTTTTCTCTCTGTGTATGTAATTTAAAGCGAGCAAAAGAAAAAAAAAAAAGAGAAAGAAAGGTTCGGATTCCTATTAGCGGTGAGACCGAAGCGGATCTTGCGGGGATATATTTACTTAGTTTCCTCGTATCGAAGCTCCGCGGACTGTGGCATCGCAGAAGCACGCCGCGATATTTTCTCGAGAACATCTTCTCGGCGTACCGTATGACGTATGCGTATAGTATTATCTGTGTTGCGCGGGTCAAGAACCCCGAGAGACGACGTATCTGCATCTCCTCGCATCGGTGTGCGTGGGCCGCGTTTGCATTTGTGGCCCCGTGACTCTAATGTGTGCGTGGTTGGCTGCTTGCTTGCTTGCTTGCTTGTCTGCTAGCCGGAGAGAGCGCGCGCGCGAGCGCGCTCTCGCGTGAACGTTCACTCTCTCTTACTCTCTCTCTCTCTCTCTCTCTCTCTCTCTCTCTCTCTCTCTCTCTCTCTCTCTCTCTTTCTCTTTCTCTTTCGCTCACTCGCTCGTTCGCTCGATCTCTCATTCTCTCACATTCTCTCTTGGACACTCTCTCACTCTCGCTCTCTCGCTCGTTCCGTTGCGTGCATGTGCCGCGGGTGTATGTGTGTCGTGGCGTACGCGTGTTGAAGTACGCGATGTGGTAAGTCAACGTATTCCGATGTGCGTGAACCATGGTCAGTGTATCTCGGTACAGTCGCAGATTCAAACAGTCAGCGAAATTGTCGACGATGTAGCGCGATTTATTGAAAGTCATCCAGTTAAGCCGATACGGACGTTTTCGTCGTATCCTGTCGATTCTGACAGGTCTGACATCTGGTCTTTTTTGTTCCTCTTTCTTTTTTTTTTCATTTTTTTTCTTTTCTTTTTTTCTTTTTTTTGTTTCTGTATCGCGATCGCGAGACAACCGAGATCCTCGTTGTCCGTCTCTCACGGACGGCTTTGTCGGGGAATTTTTGACTCGAACCTGGCGTGATTTCGTTGAACGAAATCGTGGAATACGTTCGCAAGAACAGAGGATAGAACGGCGATTCGTTCGTTATCGAGAACTCGCGGAATAGGCGAGCTCGGAGTATGGAAAAGATTCGACCTGATCTCGAGACGAGAGGCGTATTTTTCACCATTGATAGAAACTGTTTAAAAGTATTGTCCGGCGTCAGTCGGCCCTGTGTGAATGACCCTATTTATCGGCGCATTATGCACTTTTATCGCGGTTGCCTCGTCCCAGTTATTTATCTCTTCTCTCCGTTAGCTACGGACGAGAGTGGTCTAACGAGAGATCGAGTAAATAAAAATGGAAAAAGAAGAGAAAAATAAAATAAAGAGAAAAGCAACAAGAGAAAAAAAGAAACAGACGAAAGAGTATCGGTTCTATCGATCGTAACAAAGGTATTCTCACCTGCAGCTCGTTGACGAGTTTTTCGGTCAGGTCGTGGGAGTCCTGGCTCGTCGCGCCCGGACTCAGCATCGAGTTCTGGGAATTTTGTTGTTGATTGGTCGACATGTTCATCCCGGCGAGAGCACCGTTCTGAGCGATGCTGCCGGCCATGTTGAGCGCCTGTTGTTGCAGATTTTGCGTGAGGTTTTGCGCTTGCTGTTGCGTGAGGTTCTGCGCTGCCTGTTGTTGCAGCGCCTGTTGACTTAGACTCTGGCCGAGGTTCTGGGTCAAATTCTGAGCCGGTTGCTGCAGCGTTTGCGACAGATTCTGCGCCTGACTTTGAATGTTCTGTTGCAGGTTCTGATTCGCCTGGCTCAAGTTCTGCGGTTGATTGAGCAACTGTTGCTGCTGTTGCGGAGACAGGCTCGGCGTCAGACTCTGCGCGAGATTGTGCTGCAAGGTTTGCCCCAGGTTCTGCTGCATGTTCTGCGACAAGACCTGACTCAACGCCTGTCCCAGGTTCTGATTGATCGCCTGGACCGCTTGAACGGACAGCGAGGGACTCGAGGTTTGGGACATGGTCTGTTGTGCCTGCGCCAGGCTGTGAAGACTCTGGGCCATGCTGGACGTGATGCCGCCCTGATGGTCCGCCTGTGGCGAGGGCGTCGTCGGTGCCGGGGAAGACTGATGCTGCGCTCCTTGAGCCGTTTGCTGGCCCATGGACATGGCGTGCTGTTGTTGTTGTTGCTGCAACTGCTGCTGCGGACTGGCGGTCTGTCCTAATCCCGTGTTGGCGGTTTGCTGCACCTGCGACACGTTCTGCTGCTGCGGCTGTTGCTGTTGTTGTTGCTGCTGCTGCTGCTGCTGTTGCTGCTGCTGTTGCTGCTGCTGCTGCTGGCCGAGAGGGCTGTGCATCTGTTGTACCTGCTGGTGTTGCTGCTGTTGAGTCGAGTTGGAGATAGGGCTGTGCTGTATCCCCGGCGAATGTTGAGGCGGCCCCCGTTGCGGTTGCTGCCAGTAATCGGACATCTTGAAAACATGTTGTCGCAGCGCGTGAAGATTCGCGGCCGCCGCTGTCGCTGTGACGGCTTGGACCTCCATGGGTTCCGGCTCGTTTTCGAGGTCTGCCTCGGGCGAGCTGCAAGGATCTTCGTCTTCCTCCTCGTCCTCCCTCTCGGTGATATCCTCGTCGTCCTCGTCTTGGATTCTGACGGCTCTGTCAGCCTCCGGCCCGGCCGAACCTCCTCCAGCAACACCAGCAACACCACCGCCACTTCCGCCGCCGCCACTTCCACCGCCGCCACTTCCGCCACCGCCACCGCCACCTCCACCGGCTCCACCGCCACCTCCTCCACCTCCTATCCCACCCCCCGAATCGCCAGAGTGGAGATGATTTCCGGGATGGTGTTGATGATGATGATGCTGTTGAAGGTGATGGTGTGGACGCGACTCTGGATTTTGGCCCTGTTGCTGCTGATGTTGCTGCTGCGGACGCTGCTGTTGCTGTTGTTGCTGCTGCTGTTGATGGTGATGCTGCTGCTGCTGCTGTTGGTGATGGTCCAAGCCAAAGTCGGGGTGGGTTAGCGTCTGGGCACGTAGGTCCAGGGCCGCCGTCGCGTCCGAAATTTTGAGGCCTTCGCGAGAAGCCCGGGCTACCCCCTTCCGGCGCAGCTTGCCCGCTTTTTCGCACCCCTTCCGGTAAGCAGCTCGACGGCCGGCACACTTCTGCGCTCGCCGCCGTTCCTTCCTATCTTTCTCTCCGCTGTATCGCGCTCTTCTTAGCCCAGGATCGTCTTAAGGACAACGATCCTCGCTCGACGTGGGCGGCGGGCAACGTCAGTTACTCGCCACCTGCTTCGACTTCCCGGGCCTGCTGCTGCTGCCTCCCGCTACTTGGCTCATGAAACTCTCTTTCCCTCGATACACCTCTTCCCTCTTTTTTTTTTCCTTTGCCTCTTCCTCGCCCGTTTCTCACTCGGACTCGCGTACCGTTCGGCCTCTTTTCTCACTTCTCTCTTCGTCGTTCGTCCTTCTTCCTCGTCGACCTTTCTCGTCTTATTGTTTGTCGCGAACACCACCGATCCGTTGTTCCCGGATCTACGATCGATGGCCCTTCCACTTTTCTCGATCTTTCGAAACGTCTCGATCTCCCGTAACTTGATCGCCGATCGCTCTTTGTATATCTCTCACACTGATCGTGCAGTAGTACGAGCGTCTCCGCAGTTTGGTGGTTCTATCAAGTTCTTCTCTTTCTCTCTCTCGTCTCGTTCGATGTCGCGTCTCCTCTGCTTCTTCAGCTCCTCCTTCCTATGGTCTGCATTTACGTTTTTTGATACGTACGTTTTCTTTCTTCTACGTGTGTGTATGTGTGGCTGCGTAGTGTGTGCGTGTGTGTGCGTGCGTGTGTGTCTGTCTGTCTGTTCGTGCCTGATGAATCGATGCGCGCGCGAATGGACGTCCTCCGTCTCTAGCGGAGAACACCCTATTTCTTTGTTCTATCTAACTTAAAGTCTATCATACACTTAAGTTCAGGTTAAAATTCAGGATTGCCCAGCCCGGACGGTGTGAACGAGAAGGACAGTCCGTGCAGACGCGAAATTCCTCCGTTGGTCGAAGTATACGTAGACGTTCTCCCTCTGTGCTGAACCGCAGTGAGAAATCGCACTCGCGGATGATACTGCTCGTCCCGTTTTGCCCTGAGTAGTTAGTAGCCCCGTTATGTCGATGTGCGTGTGTGTGTGCGTGGTGTGGTGCGGAACGTGCAAGCCCTTCTTCGTCGATCGTCAAAGGTGCGAAAGGGACTCGCGCGTCGGCCGCGTGTGATACGTCGTGTGATTTCTTTGAACCGGGACGGCAGTTCTCCACTCTCGAGATTTCGGTCACTTCGTCTGCACAGCGTGTGTCGAAGACGCTTCGGTTGGCATCCGCCGCTCCACTCGATCTCTTCCACTTCACAGTTGACAGCTTCAGCCGTGACCTGCGTCTTCCTCGTGTGCGTGTACGATCCTTCGTCCTTTCTCTCTTTCTCTCTCGCTCTCTCTCACTCTGATTCGCGTCTGTTCACGACTCCTCCTCGAAATGCGACTCTAGGGTTTTTTTTTTTTTTTTTCTTTAACTCTTTAAAAGGAATTCTATTCGATTATCGATTAACCGCTCGTCGTTACCGATATCGTCGATGGTAGTTGTGGTTGCTTCTTATTATCGTTTAGGTTTAATAATATTGCACTTAGGTACACTCGTTTTTTGAACACACTGAAATATATATGTATGCGGCGCGAGGTTCTCTCTAACGAGCTTCTTCTTCTTCTTCTTCTTCTTCCTCTTCTTCTCTTCTCTCGTCCTTCCTCTACCGATTTCTTCCACTCTTCCAGATCTATCCTTATCTTCTGTCCGGATCTTCCGCTCTCTTCCTCTCTCTTTCTCTATGTTTTTCTCTTTTTTTTTCACACACTCTTCTTCCTTTCCTTTCTTTCTTTCCTTCTTTCTTTCTTTCTTCCTTCCTTTCTCTCTCTCTCTCTCTCTCTCTCTCTCTCTAGTTCTCTCGTTCTTTCTCTCCTTTCGCTATTGAATCACTTCCGTCGCAACCCCGCTTCTACGCGTCTCGCTTTCGCTCTTCTTTTACTCCTGTGTTCCTCCGCTTCTTCTGCTTTGCTCGTCTTATTCTGCTTCTTCCGCTTTGTCCAGTCTTCCTCTCCTGCGCGGGAATCTCTTGCTGCAACGCGTCTCCCGCTCGAAGCTGCAATTCAGAAAAGAAAACGCTATTTTTATGGCCGATGCGTTTCTCACGTCGACGACGTGCGCGATTCCGACGATTCTGTGTGTTTAAATCGATGCACGTACTTCACGACTCGAATCGCACTAGACTCGATTTCACTAAATCTCTCTCTCTCTCTCTCTCTCTCTCTCTCTCTCTCTCTCTCTCTATGCTTTCACGCGTTTCTAAGCATGCAACTAGACTATCGTTTTCGAAATTCGAAGCTTATAGGATCTTCGACAACCTCGCACTGAACGCTTTCCTCATCAACAAATCGTATACGATCGCGACACGTTCTCTCACTCCCGACAAAATCGCCATTGCATCCGTTCCCTTGATTTTCTAATTTCCGCGAAATTCACGGCACTGAGTCTCGACACCTAAACCGTGTTTTCCAGTTTTCGTTTCAACATTCGTTTGATATGATTTGTCTTCAACCAAGGGTGCACGAGGATGGGATAGGATTTTGGAATTCACCGAAATGTGTTCCGTTCCAACGAAAAGCTACGAGTTTCAATTTTCATACTTCGAACGACGATTTCAGATTATCAGGTTCGAAGAAGAAAAAAAAAAATAGTTGCGTTTCGCACTATCTTGCACTTTTCGTCGCCTCGTCGATCAAATCATCTGTCAGTGTAGTTTCACGACACAGCACGTGAACCGAGAAACGTTTTGCCGTCGCGTCACGCATTACAGTCGACCGTCGAAATTCTCTGTCTCTCATGAAAATCGCGAGTACTCCGGTAAAGTCATCTCGGTTTTGCACTGGCTTCTTTAAACAAATCATCGAACGAGAAAGAATGAAGATGAGGCGAAACCATCCTCGCGATATTTCACCGTCACCGTTTCATCAAACGACCACTCGTGTCTTTTTTTTTCACATCGAATCATCAGCGAAACACTGTTTTTTTTCTTTTTTTTTTTTTTGTTTTGTTTTGTACGGTTTAAAGCATCCATCCATTAGCGAATCAACGAGACCTTCGCATGGTCCGCTCTCGTTTACCGGAATTAATTAATTCGATAAAAACAAATTGCACGCGATTACGGGCGCGAGTTGGTGAAAATTTTTCATCGCGGCTTTTCCTGTCGACTGCCGCGAACAACGAATCGCGAACGAAGGCTAGAGAAAGAAATGGAATATCCAACGACACGGTGACACTCCGGCGACGTTTTCTACGAAACGTCTCTTTCAACCTCGACGACGGTTCAAAGTTTTAGATTTAGAAAAAGATCTACTCCCGTTTTCGTACAAGGAACGAAGATTGTCAAGATCGAAGGGAAGATGTCAGTTTCTCATCACCTTCCAAGGAGTCATCGGCATCGTTCGCGGCATCGAAAATTGTTTCTTTTGTCATCGACACGTTCTCTCGTTGCCGGAACGGATATCGTCGAATGGCTGGCGAACGGGTCGGTCGAACGTTTCAAGACATTTTCGCGGACAAGTGTCGGAACAACGGCTCGTCCGTGTAATTCCTCGACGCGAGTTTTTTCGTTCGTTTCGTCCGTATCTTAACAAGGCACTCCATCGCCGGCCTGACGCCGGGATTAAGAAAGGATCGAGCCGTCCACGATCGCGACGAAACACTGCAGACGACGATGACGTGTACCGGGCATGTCAGGCAAGTGGAATGGAGAGGGGGTGGATCAGCGGTGGTTGGCCGAAAGAGGGGAAAACTGACTAAAATCACGATGGAAAAAATAAACGATCGGGGCATCCCTCGGACATATCCTCATCTGCGTGGGAGCAACGTTGATCACTGTTTTCGTCTAAGTCCCGCGGCTGGTCCGAGCACTGAGAGGCAAACAGACGAAGAAGAAGAAGGAGGAGAAGAAGAAGAAGAAGAAGAAGAAGAAGAAGAAGAAGGAGAAGAAGAAGAAGAAGAAGACATCACATCGAGGACGAGGAATCGAAGGAAAAATCCAAGATCCCTTACACCGTTCCTATCGGATCGAATTCCGTGGTCTCTCGCCGGAGAGAGAAGCATCGAAATCTGGTAGCATTAACGACGATCGTAAAACGCACTTGATCTACTTCTCTCCTCGAAGTTGGAGCGTCGAGAGAGTTTGTCTCTGGTTATCTTGTCAGGCAAGACGATGCGTTGTTCCCAGTATGTATCCCGTATTGCAGTTACAAAGACGATGAAGCACCACGACGACCACGGGAACGACAACTATGACGACGACGACGACGACGACGACGACGACGATGATGATTCGCGACGACGACGACAACGGCAACGGCAACGGCGCGTGTACGACGATCGAGGAAAAAGCTCTCTCCTCTTCCGCGTTCTCGAGTCCTTGACGGAGGAGGAACCGAAACTGACTCGGGTCTGCGGCTCGCGAGAAACGCTAAGTCCTTCTCCGTCGGGGGCCGGTGGTGGCGCGCTTCTCAGACCGCGTGCGTCTGACTAAAAGCCACCCCCTCGTGCCTTAAAGAACGCGTGTTCGGGTAGGGGCGTTGTCTTAGGTGGTGCGCGGTCGCGAAATTTCTGGCTGCCTCCGGCTCCGTTTGCCGGCTCGGTTTTCCGCGTAAGAGGCTCGCGAGCCAGGGTCCTTAGGACCTGGGCCCCGGCCCAGGTCACTCACGACCGACGTCCGACCCTTGACCGGTACTCCCACGGCCAAAATCTACCTCCGAGAGGACGAAAAACTGAGCCTGCTCTAGGACAGCAGTTTTCAAGCTACCCCTCTTTTCCTTCGCCCCCACCAGATAGCTACGACGAGGCGCGCGCTCTGTCTCCCCCTTTTCCTCAACACTCACGACTACCCCTCGCGCCCTGCTCCTTCTGCCCAAGCTCCTCGCTTGTGGGTGGGGGACACTCGGCTGCCGACTCCGCCGACGTCTCCGACCGGGGGTAGCTTTTCTAAGGGGTGAGAAAGAGAGTGGGGCGGCGGTGAGCGGTGTTCCACTCTCTTTCTCTCCCTTTTCCTTCCTCCTTTTTCACCTTCCCTACTCTCTGTACCAGCGATATCTCTCTCTCTCTCTCTCTCTCTCTCTTTCTCTCTCTCGATCCTTTTTTCGCTTCTCTCCGTTTCCGTTTCTCTCCTCTTCTATCCTCCCTCTCGAGAATATCCTCCAGAAAGACAGGGTGCAAGAACTCGTCCGATCATCCTTGTCTATCCCTGTGTACCTGGATCGCCACCCACCGTCGTCTCTTCTGACTCGCGTTTAGTGCAACGAATATAAACACGCGCCTACTTTTCTTCCCTTTCGTCCCCTCGTTCAAGATTGCCCTTGAAAATCTCATCCGAAGCTTTCTAAGATATATATGTATATATATTCTATGTAACGTCACTTTTCTATTTTTTTTTTAATTTTTCCTTTTCTCTTTCCGAACCGACGTTCGCGGCCAACTCTCTTCAGAAACGTACAAACGTAGCGTGAACGTGCGAACGTCACGACGCGATGAATTCGACTGACCGAAAAATTCTTGTCGAGGGCTTCTGTAAGGGGGTGTAGCGGCAGTCTGAGGTACGAATAAAAAGAAGGGGACCGTCGTATAAAAATGGCCTCCTCCCTTGTTGGCTCCGTATGGCCACACACGCGTGACTAACCAGAACGAGGGGGAGTGAGACGCGCTTTCTTTTTTATCCCTTCCCACTTCGGTCTCGACCCTTCTCGAATCGGATTTTTTTTTTTTTTCTCATCGACCGACTTCACTTTTTGCCATTTCGAAGCTAGGTACTCTACCACTAGAGAATCACCTCGTCATCGTTGGCCGTTTCCCGTTACCCAATTCGAGCGACACGGCCGCGAAGAAGAAGGAGGGTGGTTCTCGCCACCGTGTCTCGCTCGGAGATCTCGATCGAAAGATGGATCGTCGACCTCGGGGAGGACGTCGACTTTTCAACAGAGGCGCCCGATGTTCATTTCATAGTCGTGGCTGGTCGATGGTCATCCTACTCGTCTTACGCACCCTCCTCGTCAAATAGACGAGGCCCCTTCTCTTCCTTCTCGCCCCTTCTACGCGCCTCGTCTAACGTGTCTACCCCACCACGCGATGTATAAGCTTTCCATCCCTTCCTGGCCACTGCAACGTCTTTCCCCTCTACACTCGTTCTTCTCTCTGCCCGTCCCTCTCTCACTCTCTCTCTCTCTCTCTCGCCTCTTCCGTGTCTGTCACTTGCTCCCGCGCGAAACAACCCTCCTCCACCCTCTACGCCGAGTTCTGTCCTTTCCTCCGCTCGCTTTTCCCTCACCTTCTCGCGTTCGCTTGCTTTCATCCCCCACCAGCGGCCGGCAATCCCCACGCGCCGCATTTTTACGTTGGTCTCGTCCTTTTTTCCACGTGGCGTGCACGTGGAAGTGTGAGTCCAGGGGGCGGAGAAGCGCACCCTCGTTTTTTTCCGCTCCAACCCCACGGCCGCGTGCCGTGTCGCCTCTCGTACACAGCGTCCACCCTCTCTACCTGCCACGAGACGCTTTCTCTTTTCACGCTCTTCAGGTGGACGCGTTGTTTCCCGGTAACAGCGAAAAAATGAGCCCGTCCCGTGGATTCTTCCGAGCCTCTGCTCTCTTTCCCTCTCCTACCCTCGAGATTTCCTTTGCCACCCTTACGCGACACGCACGTGCAAACGTCCGACCATGCGTGAAGATCGTGCTCGATGGACCTCGAGCTTTCCTTCATCGCGCGGGTTCAAAGAGAGACGATCTTTCGGATCACCCACCCCTTTCCCTTTCGTTTCGTTTCTTTTCGCTTCGTCACGAAGGTGGCGAAGGAAAGAGAATGAAAGAGGAAACCCGTTGCCGTTTTGGGAACACGCGGACACGTGCTTCACGAATCTATCTGCGGGGGAATCTGACAGATGTCCGTAATCGTACGAGCATTCTTTTCTTCTTCTTTTTTTTTTTTTTTTTCTTCCACTCGCACTCGCATCTGCATAAACACGCAAAACTGCGGCGCGGGGGTGTGTACGAGAACGAAGAAAGGAGGGGACTTGTACCACGATCGCGATCGAACTTCCGGTACGCGACAGGCTGTTACCGAGGTAAGAATTTCGGCGAGGTTGCGAAAGAGAAAGTACATGTTCCTCCTCACTTTCGTAACGTGTGACGTAACATGTTCGATTTCGCAAATTGTTCCGCGTTTCTCGTAGGAAAAAAAGAGAGAAGGGAAAAAACGCGAAGCAGCGCATCGAGTTTCCAAAGGAAGCGCCCTGTCTGCTAATTCCCCGTTTACTAACCGATGAAAGCTATCTACAATCAAACAACCGGGTAGGAGAGACCGGCGTTAGCCGCGGAATATTTTTCAAGTAGGGCCTCGCAAAACTTTTACGACGGGAAAAATACGCACAAATTTATGGACTCACGGCGATACCGTGCGGCCGCGCGCGCGGCGGGTGGAGGAGGGACCGGGCATTGGGCAATCGAGGCTCGTTTTAAATTACAAATGAACCAGCAGGGTAAAAACAGGTGAGAGTCGAGGCTCTTTCACGAAGGGTGGGTGGATCGCGCGCGAGCTGCATGCGCACATATGCACCGGAATAGCGTTCGCACGGGCCGGCCAGCGGCTGACCAACTCGACGACGACGACCAATTGCACCTACGTACGTGCACACGTTCATGTAACATTTTAGATCCCAATCCCGATCCCGATTCCCCCTGATCCCGATCGGCAGCTGGAACCTCGACCAAGCCAACCGACACACAGAGAAGGATACCAACTCGAGTCGGTGCATACGAACGTTGCACGTGCACTTGCATCTTGGCGACCAGTTGTGGCCGTTGTGCCGCCACCGCCATCCGATTCTCTCTCTCTCTCTCTCTCTCTCTCTCTCAGCCATACGTCCGCTCTTTTTCTCCATCTCGCTCCTTTTTCTCTTGGTGAATCGACTCGATCGACTCCCCTGATAGAACCGAGCCGGCCTCCGCGTAGGAAGACATTTGTCTTCCAGCCCTGATCTTGCCTTCTTTCTTTCGATTGTCCGCCTTCTCCGCCAAAACGAGACCCTCGACCTGCCTCTCCGTTCAACCGCCACCGATCGCCAACCGCGTTCTCTCGATACTCTCTTTGAATATCTTACGCGTACCAGTCACTTTGTCAGACGGTACCTCCGCTTCCTGCTGAGCGTATAGAATGTTGCTGGTACCGCGTTGGCGGTGCGACTACTTTTTCTTCTTACCGAGCCGTCAGACTCCCTTTGATATTCCCCTTTTTCGAGGGGAATTCAGCTCCTCGCCGATATTTTTTGCATTTTTTTTTAATTAGTACGCTTTGCCTCTTTCGACTCTTTTTCTCAGATGAGTCGCGCGAGTTTTAGGTCGTTATTTATTGGACCTACGTTTTGCATTCTGGAATTATCTTGTGATTCTTGTCAATTCTTGTTAAATTGTATCAGACTCGCTCGGAATTATCTTTGTCGTCGGTTCTATTCAGATCGGCTAGGTCAATGATTAAATTGGAGCGTTTGAACAGAAGCGAATTTTTGAATACGCTGTACAGTACAGTAGCCTCGCAGATTCATCCCCTCGAGAGAAAACCACCCCGTGATGAAGTGACGCCTGGTGGCGGGCCAACGAACAAGGGTCGAACGAATACAGAAAAGGGTGACTTGTTCTTAGGTTTCTGTCCGTGCTAACCGTCGCGCGGGATTATCGATCGCATCGCGCGGAGGCACGCGATCCGTGTTCGATCGAAATAGCGAGAAGAACGAAGCGACAGAGTTTCACGATGAAGCTCACTTGCGTCGCCGCAAGTGTCGAGAAATTCGTAGAAAAATAATTCCAAGCAACATTACAGAACCTCGCGAACCCTGCTCGCACCACTTGTAGCGCAAAACGTCGAATCGTTGGATGGGCAGAAAAAAAGAGAAAAAAAACACGACGCGAAGTATCGAAACGGCAATCCGGATTAAGAATTGTAACGGTAGGAGTGCTGGCCAGTAGGATGAAATGAGCGACGCGTCCGGCGCATTACGCAATGAAAGAAACAAATGAAGCTTAATAGAAAAACTGCCCGCGCTAGAAAAACCATTCCATCGTGCGTTTGGTACAGCTGCTGCAGAAAGTGCGGCGTTCGTTCTCGCACTTTCCTACCCTTTCTCGAATCGTCGTGCAAATTCTCCCCGGATAAAGAAACGGATCAAGAATCAACGAATCGTCGAGATTCCCACGATATTTTCCTCTAAGGCGATCTAAATCGTCGATTCGATTAAGAAAGAAAGACGAAAAAAGGGGGAAAAAGAACCGGGTCGGTGGATTGATTCGATTGATTCGTAACAGAATCTCATCGCGTTGGAATCATTATACGGATCGACGAGACGCGACGAATTTGCGGCGGTTGTTTACACAAACGCAGTATTGACAATGATCAACAAAATCCGCGCGATGTAGCAAACATCGATTTGACAAACATCGTTCCGGTTACGCGCCTCGACGGATCGGGACGAAGTATCGATGAATTTCGACAATAAAAAGACAGCGGCTGCGTATCGGTGCGACGTGTCGATCGGTGATAAAAGAATCATCGAACCGTGACGGCTGATGTCTCTTTCTCTCTCTCTCTTTCTTTCTCTCTCTCGCGCGCGCGCGCCCGCGCGCGTACGCGAGAGATCGATTTTTGACGTTTTGACGTGACGAGGAGAAGGACGCACGCTCGAAGGGAAACAGCGTGGACGAACGCTCGATTTCCTATTAATTCATTCTGTCGGAAAATCGGGATGCTAGCGGTCGCGTCGCCGTTCCCCGAGACCGAGATCAAAGTGTCGACGAAACTCGGCGCGGACACGCGGCGACGAGGTCTGTGGAACGCGTCGCTCGCATTTTTCCCGACTGTACCACCACTGTAGTCGTCTGTGGCTATGTCAATAGGAGCCAATCTAAGTATATATGCACACACAGATGTAATGCAGCGCGCGGTGCACGCTCCGCAGACCGTGATGCAATCGTGCCTCGTGCCTCGTGCAGTTTCGACATTCTCTTTGCCCCGCGTTATGCACAAAGTGCGGCAACGAGTGCCGTGCCGCAGAAAATTGATGCGCTTCGATTCAGAGACAAACATTGGCTCGATGCATCGTCCCTTCCACGCGGTCTCTCGTTCGTTTCTTTCCCCACGATTCGATCGATCGATCGATCGATCGATCTCCCGATCGAGTCTCTGCGTATGTACGTACGTACCTATGGAGAACGGTGGAGTGTAAAGAGACGGGAGGCGGAGGGAAAAAAGAGAGGATTTCTTCGCGACGACGGTTGCCATTTTTTGCGACTCGAACGAACAGACAAGATAAGATAAGAGGATGCGGATCCAGGATCAAGGTGACCAAGATAAGAGCACGGTTGGAGAGATTGAATCGTGTCGCGACAAGATTGTCGTCGTTCGAGATTCTCGTTCGAAAGAAAAGAAGCTCGACTCGTCATGAGAAGAAATTTTCGACGAAAAATCCGAAGAAGAGCTAGATTGATGCAAGATCGGTGAGCAGAGAAGATTGGTAAAGCGAAAGAGAGAGAGAGAGAGAGAGAGAGAGAGAGAAGGAGAGAGAGGCTGATTCTTTCGATTAAACGACTCGGAGAGCACGAGTCCCGATTGCTGTTATTTCGCGAGGGTGGAATAAAAGAGGGTGGGCCGGGGAGTAGGTGGTTGGGGTAGGCCGTTAATCGCGGCGAATGCGAACGGTCTGGACGGAAATAGCTGGGCGGCCGAGCGATCGTTGGAAAGTTTGACGGTTTTTTAGGGGGTCGAAATGCAGCTCGACCGGACCGGGAAGGGGAATTTTCCGTGGAAATCATCGACGTGTCCCGGGTCATCGACGAGCTCGAACCCGGAACACGAAACAGACACGCGTGCAAACGCATGTGCACGTACTAGCGGGACTAGGAAGGTGGTAGGCCGGTGTCTCGTATATCGGGGTGGTGGTTCCCGCATAGAACGCCGTGCGACGGCCTCCCATTGGCCTCCCATTGGCCGGTCCGGGGGTGGCTCGCTGCAGTCATCGATTCAGGCAGTCATTGGCTGACTCGGCCCCGGCCGCCATTTTGAATGACTCCGGGATCAATACGCGGGGTGTGGAAAAAAAATGCATGCAGGCCCGCCACCCTACTCTCCCTTCTCTCTCGCTCTCTCTCTCTCTCTCTCTCTCTCTCTCTTTCTATCTCTTCCTTCTCTCGCGTTCTCGCTCGCTTTCTCGCTCACCCTAGTTCATGCTACCACCGACACACACTGGAGTTGCATCGCCTCCTCTTTCCACCGAGGGGCACCCTAACGCCTTTCCGCTCCTGTCCACCACCCCCTGCTGGTATTCCCGGCGCAACAACAACGACCATCGACGAACCCAGCCAAATGGGATGATAGACTCACGCGCATTCCTACACGTAAACCCTGTGCAGCCCCATGCGTTCGCGTGTGTGCCGCTACCAGCACCAGTTACCAGAAGCAGCAGCGGCAGCAGCAAGCACCCCCTTGCTTGAAAATCATCGAAAAAAGCCCGACGAAAGCGCGTTGTTGCCGATTCTCTGCAACCCATCCACCCACTCGCCGCCCAATCGCCCCGTAGTCGTCATTTTCGTTCGTTCGTTCGTTCGTTCGTTCGTTCGTTCGCCAAACGTGTTCGCGTGTTGCGCGTTGCTACGTTGCATGCGGCAACGGTGGCCGCCGGTTTTCAGAGCCAGGCTTCCAGAGTTGCGAAATAGGAAATTTCGAATCGAACCCCGGTATAACCACCCTTTCCACCCCCTCCCCCCCCGTCGCCCTTCTTCCACCCGCTCGCGTTTCGCCTCACCCCTTCTCGATCATCGGTACGGGGCTCCCGGGGTCTGCCCCAGCGGTGCGTCATCGTCCCATGAAAAATAAAATGATTTCGAAGCGAGGTTCGTCCGATTCGCAATTTTTCTCCCCGCCCTCTCCCCCTCCACCCACCCTCTCCCACTTCCGCCTCGCTGATTTTTTTTCTCTATCCTCACTCCCGTGCGTTTCGTTCGTTTTCGAGCGGTGCCTCGCGTTCCCAGCTATAAATTTTTCCCTCTGTCCCGGCGGCGATTCGTTGACCCCTGCCGATTTTACGAGTCGCCTCTGCTCGGCAGAGGCCATGTTCTTCCGCCATTCCGTTCGTTTTCCAACGAATTTTGGTCGCCATTTTTCCACGGGATGGAAAATGTACTCCTTTGCGAAACGACGCGCCCGATACTCGATACCAATTTGCTCGATGCTGGCAAGACTCTCGATACACGTGCCACGGTCGCGAATAGTTAACAACTTTTTCTACCGCTCTACCAATCCCGTAATTCACGATAGAGAACGTCTCGGAAACTATATTACACGATGTCGTTGGATTTTTGAGAAGACCGGGTTCGATCTATTCGTTCGATGGACTGCAGTAAAGTTTGTTTACTCTCGTAGAAAATTCCAAGATCGTCGCGTGTGCGGCGATTCGACACGGGACAGCCCAGTCATCGTACCCGTCGTTGCATACTACTTAATAATCTGCGAATTATAATGATAATGCCTGTAATGGCAATGCTACGGGGTAACAGTAGTGATTACACCGTAGTTGCTATGATTACGGACGCTCTCGCGTTTAACCGATTTACTATAATAAGTGTTGCAGCCGTGGCGAGCGGTGCTGCACGCACGAAAGTATACAATTACAGAGAGGCAACTTTGTGGCGGTTGTTGCTGGGTGTGCCGCTCTGTAAAGGGCTGTCATTATTGCAAGTGGTAAGAAACGTTCCACGCGGAAAGAAAGCTCGTGCGCGCGTTCCTGTGATTTATCGTCTTTTCGGATTCACAGTTTTCGGAGAGATCGTACGGAGAGGTCGTACGCTGAGAAGAAAGCTGTGGATGGGATCGCGTCAGTGCGAAGTTTTTTCTTTTTTTTTTTTTTTTTTCTTTTGTCAAATAGACGTAAACGAGTAACGGATTCAGTCGGAAAGAGTGTCGTGCAAGCATGCCATGCAACTTTTCTGACGATATTTTTCTTGTGGATTTGGTTTGGTACTTACGTTTGGAACCGAACTAATTGAAACAAGGACATAAGGCTTCTCTTGGTAGCAACGACTTTTAGATCACATTTTTAGTTATTAAGAATTTTATGGTTTTTTTTCATTTTTCGCTTTTAAAATTTACGTTTAAAATCTAAAGTTTCTCAAAACTTGTTAAAAATATACTTTAGTCATATCTTTACAATTTACTTTGTTAGGCGTCTAAAGTGTTTTTTTGTTATTTTTTTTTTTTATTATTCTTTTTCCCCCCCTGTGTTTCTTGCTTGTTCCTTCGACAGTGTAGGTATACTCTTCTTTTCTTAAGGCAATGCTTTTTTTTGTTTTAATTTCGTTTCTTCTCTTTTTTTGTGCTTTTTTTGGTATTTTTTTTCTTGGTTATCCTTCTTTCCCTCTCCTTCTTCTTCTTCTTCTTCCGTTTCTTCGTCGTCTTTTTCTTACTTGTCGTAATTTCGAAATGAGGAACGCTCGAACGAAAGCTTGGTCTAAATAATCAAGTCCGGTTTCGGCAGAAACTTAAGAGGAGTTGTTCAGACTTTGTGTTTCACAGACAGAAATCGGTGCGTGTTTCGAAAACGGTGAAATTAATTTTTCAATGAAATAACTATGACAACACATAACAACACAGTGCGACGCGTCTGAAACAGAAAGTATACGAAGGGGGGGGGATGATCGTCGAGAATCTGAGTCGCCCTCTTTTCTATAGAAAAGTTAATCTAGTCGCGCGATTTACGTTTCGAATTTTGACGAGTTTCGACGCGGTTCGCGACGCGTTTCGACCCGAGAACAGGACCGAGAATAGACGAGTAAATTCGACAAATCCTTAACGACAGAAACAAATTTTTACCTTTCCGAAAAAAAAATGTATATATATATATGTATGTATGTAAATGTATATATATATATATATGTATGTATATATGTATGTACGTATGTATGTATGTATAATATGAAAAATAGAGAGGAAAGGCAAAACGACGTATTTTAAATCTTGGTAAACGAGAGCAAAAAAACTTAAGACAGGCAATACTGTAGATAAAATCTAGTTGAAAATCCCAAACAAAGAAAAAAGAAAAAAAGAGGAAAAAATATTGGGGAATTTGAACAACGAGGGAAAAATCCTGTCGAAACTTGGTATCATCGATACGTGGCAGGAAGATCGTGGTGTCCGTTATCGAACGAAGACCTCATCCCTTTCCAAGGGGGTAAGTAGTCGGCGTAAGGGGTTCGAATTTCCCGCGGGACGAAAGGAAAAACCTTGCTTATAAGAAGAGGCCCACGTGACCCGAGGAACGAATGAGCGTCTTTGCTACCCCCGCCGCGGCCACCCCCTTTCCACCCCCTCCAGATCGTGGTTCCCCTTCTAGAGAGGCGCGCGGCGTCGCTCCTTGCGCGTCCGTGGTAAGACGCGTCGGGAGGCTGGTTCTGTCTTTCTCTCTCTCTCTCGCTCTCTCGCATCGGGCTCTCGCTACCAGCCTCTTTCTCTTCCTCGCTCCTCATGCTTTCCCGGACTTTTCTCCCCCACGTGCTTCTCGCGACTCGCCAGTGTCTGCTGGTACGTCGCGGGATGGTGATCTTGGTAGAAAGCTTGGTAGTCTCCTTCCTCCTTCGTTCCATCCTCATTTCTCCTTGGGCTTTCCCTCTCCTTCTCTCTTTCTCTTTCTCTCGGTCCTTCCTTCGCCTTTATCTTTCTCTCTCTTTCAGCCTCTCCTTTTCGGTCTTTCCCTTTCTCTCCCTTTCTCTTTCTCTTGGGTGATGTGTTTCACCTCTCGTCCCGCGCCCTCGTTCCCATCGCGCCAAGTCGACCAAGGCGAACACGCTCCGATCTCTCACCACCGGACGTCCCACGATCAACCCGCGGCTTCTCTCCCGCTCTTCTCGGTCCTTATACTCTTTCGCGATTCTCAAACGCGAATACTATATACGCGGCGACGCGCCCCCAACCGCGGCCAATTCTCCCAAGAGATCGTTCCGTCGACTCAGGCTCTCGGACCCGAAACTTCTCTCTCCCCCCAAATGATCAGAGGAACACCTCGCGCGCACCGGACACGATTTATCCGCCGATCGCCGCAACGAAACGCGATTATTTTAGGAAAATTTCGGTAACCTTTGATAGAGGCATTGCGAGCATCCCCGTGTCTGAGTAGCAACTGCGCCGTGGCCCCGTGCCGGGCACCCCCACCTCACCTCCTCGCCGCCTCTATCACACCACCGAGCCACCAACCCTCTCTCGGACGCGCACCCCTCGACCTCCCCAACAACCCCGCGGCCCTCTTAGCCTCTCGCTCGCCCCATCGCAGCCCTCTCTGCCGGACCTTGTCCCGTTCTCGACCATCCACCCCCTTGCCCACCCCCTCGCGACCAGCGCTACTGCCCCATGCGCTGAGAGCGCCTCTCTCTGCGCTCTCCTGCGTTTGCGTTTTGCGCTGCGCAAACCCCGCCAGGTGGATAACGACGTATACTCGGCGCCTACGCCGATCATCTCGTCCTCTCTCTCTCTCTCTCTCTCTCTCTCTCTCTCTCTCTCTCTCGTTCTCTCCCTTGCTCCTTCCTTCTCTCGCTCGCTTGCTCGCTCGCTTTCTCTGTTTCGTTCCTCGTTCTCTCTGTGTGTCGTCGTCTTTGGGAACGATCGGCGTTAGGGTTACATCCGATTTCCTCGATGAATCACTTTTCAGGGATATCTCGTAGCAATAGGCGTTGGTAACGAGAACGTTCCCCGTTCGCCTTGCCGATGTATTTGGTTGACGCCAAAAGCCGAGGGAATATTCTTGGGCGCAACGTTTTGCTCTTTCGAACGTCGTCGTCCGCGTACCCACCGGGGTGCGTTCGTTTTATCGATTATTTCGATTGCTACGCCGGTGATTCGGCTGCACGAGCATTCATGACTCCGAAATTCCTCCCTTGAATTTCATTTCACCGATGCACCGTTCGCTATTCCGCCGGTGGTATTTCGAAACGAACCCGAATTCTTTTTCGGGCAAGACTGCATGATTTCGCGTTGCGTGATGAAGTAACGACGGAATGAAAATTGGTGCGTTAATTTTGCAACTGGTTAATAACTCTCTTTTCTCGAGAGTTTTACCTCGGTTTCATAGAACGTAACTTTGAAACTGAAACTGTTCGACTCCCGCAACTGTCGCGGATAAACAAGCAACGAGACGCTTTTAAAGAACTTGTTCAAAATAATAACTCTCCCTTTAGGAATCTCAGTCATTTGCGTTAGTGCAACTTTCGAACTCCTCAACTACGTGGCTGAAGAATAGTTTCGTCTTTCGATCGCGATACATTTTTTTCAAGAATACTCATCTACGAGCGCAAAAGTTTGCGCAAGTCTCTACAAACTACTCCAACTAAACTATCCCTTTCTGAAAACTTCTGTACATCGTCAACTCGACTTTTGACAAATTTCACAACCGAAGAAAACGAAACTGGTATTTATCCAAAGTGGATAGACGAGCGTAGAAATTAATCGCGCGATTAGTTTTCTAGACGTCGACGGCTTTCCAGCTGTTTACGATGCTTCGTTTCCACGATAGAGTGGTTTGTAAACGTTGAGGGGTGGCTTCTCTATCACACCCAATAACGATTCGGAGGCGTTATCGCGGCTTTACATCCCTTTGGCCTCGGCGTGACAGTAAGGTTAGCACGCCGTTGTTGCGTACACGCCAGAATGGACTTCGCGTTCGCCGTGTATTTCGAATACCGTCGTTAACCGCAGCTCGTCTCGTCCTTGCTTTATGAGACACGGATCTCGCCTACGTGAAAAACAATCAAGCGAATGTCGTGATGCACGAAATTACGGCGGTCTATCGCCACGATTAGAAGCACGCCGATTGAAAACGACGGCGATCGAGTAAATTTGGGGATTAGCTTGCTGGGGATGATTCGATTCATCGTGACTTTGATGCGACGCTCAGTTAACGTTGTGACTAAACGTTTGTCTCTTGACACGCGCTTGTGTGTACGCTTGCTCTGCCTGAATTTCATCCCGAGGAGACTAAAATTTCAATCGTCCTTAAAAGACGAGGGAGAAGGCGCGCGAACGATATCGCTTCAGTTAGGTGGATCGACATTGAAATTTCGATAAACGCGATCCACTCGGGGATAAACTCCACGGCGGGGTTGCAACTTGTTCTCTCGCTCGTTGCGGGAGTTTAGAGGCAAGTTTTACGGAGAATTCCAGGCTGAACGCGCGGTCTGGAAGATTTCGCCGTGTCGTCGTGGCAAATAGCAATTGGGGGGTGTTAGCGTGACACTACGTGCCAACCCACCATCCCAACGATAAGGTTAACATAACATCGTTGCGTACGCGACGTAACAGAGTACGTACACCGTCGTATTTCGAATCCTAGCGCTGACCGCAACTCGCTCCATCGCGTTTCCACGGGGGTTGATCGACCACCCCCAGAACGGCGTGCCTCGCCTCTGGAAATTCTCGAGCTGCATTCCCTAGCGCGAGCCTTTCGTCGATAGACCAGATCTTATTACGATTGGTAGACTGCCATGATCGAAATATAACCCGAATAACACGCGGCTATTTTTCTGGAATATACTTTTATCCGAAATCGATTTGTCTCTCTTCGTGGTTTCCAGTGAATTTCGGCATTTCTGTATACGGTATTCTTTCCACTGACGATAATCTCGACGGCTCGTACCTCGTTGTTGCAGATTTATTCCTTTGTTACATTTTTCATTGAATGTCGTAAACTCCGCGGTTTGTTGCCTGCATTATCTTTCTTCAATGAAGTCGAACAACTTGTAGCTTAATAACTGACACGAGTACATATGTACGTACATACGAGTAATTACTGCAACTTCAACGTCGTTGAATATTATTACTTTTTATGGATTTATTTTAAATACCTTAATTAAATGATCGTTCGTGTAACTTAACGCTCATGCATCCAGTGATTCTTCTTTTTTTTTGCCAAGATTATTATTTACAGTTTACACACACGTGCATTTTACTTTTCGTGAAACTTCTTGGACTGTATACCTGATCGACAGTGTCGAAAATTCTTTCATCGATCGTCGCATCCTTCATCTCGTACGTTCCACGACCGATCACTATAGCGTGATACAATAATTTTTGCAATTCGATCATCGGTAGAACCTACTTATTTCCCATCTAATAGAAATCGGAACTGATCTCGTCTTCTTCTGAAATCTTTCACCCTTTTTCTTTCTTTTCTTTTTTCTTTTTTTTTGCGCGTCGAGGAAGCGAGGGTACGCTCGAGGAAGAGGAAAACTCGAAGGGGTAGTTTCTGCCGAGGGAGAAAAGAGGGATTCCAGCGACCGACCCTCCTAGCTTTCGTCTTCCCATCGTCGATGGCGGTTCCCCGGTAATTGTATCGATTGTCTTAGAACCGACACTGTCCCGACCGTTGAACGTCCTAAAAAGGTGAATGACGCTCCCCTCCCCACCCCGATCGTCCCTGTCGGTATTTTGCCTCGGCCCGTCACGTCAGGGTTGACCCCTTTTGTTGTTTCGTTGGTCGAAAAATAAAAATTCCTAACCGGATGAAAGTTTGACCTGGATCTTTTTGTCGACCAGCGAGGGGCGGGGGGAGGGGGGAGGGGAGGGGTTGCAGGGGGACACAATGGACTTGGTTGATTTGCATACACGGACACGTGTGTGGTACATCCCAAGGATCGCTCGTTCCTTTCATCGAACACCGATGTCTCTCTTTAATCGTCAACTGAATGCGAGAGAACGCGTTCGCAGAAGATGTTTATGAACGAAAAAATCTGATCTTGGATGAGTTCTGGTGCAGTCTCTCTCTCTCTCTCGTTTCCTTTCTCAGCGCGCGTTGCCACGACTTCATCGAGGGAAGAGAAAACTGGCCTCCCGAGTCTTTCGAACTGAAGCTCGTGTTGAAAGAGGGACGATGAGACGGAGCAACTCTCTCTCCCCTTCGACGACCCTTCGCTAGGATAATCATAATATAAGGAGAGAAGGACCGTCTGACCAACGGATAGACCCGCTGGGGACGATAAAACAATCGAGGCTGATTTTTTGTCGGGACAGCTGCAACGGTCCGCTGTCGAATCGTCGAATTCCACCCCGCTGGACCGACCGTCCGAATTCTTTCGCGTACTCTCGTCCCCTTTCACGCGGTCCGGCCGATTGTTCTATTTACCCTTTCCCCCGGGTACCAAAAGCCGTGAAGCAACAACGTTGAAACGACGAGCGTTGGAAACTATTCGTTGGGTAGCCACCGCGCGTGGCCCGAGGAAACTTTACCGATCCTCGAGACACCGTCCGATCCGTCCAATGGGACAATGGTCGGAACAATAGTTTCGCGGCTTCTTGTTTAAAAGAAGAAGAAGAGGAAAGGAGGAATCCGGGCGAGGACACCCTTTTTGGCCGGCGGCCTAATGATCGGCGGACAAGTACGGCGGAGGTTGGAGAACGAAATGGGAGGACTGCTCGATGGCTCGCTTGTCCTGGGTAATTAGTAAAAACAAAAGGAGAAGGCTTTCGGCCGAGAGAGCGAAGGAGCGAGGTGAAATGGCCGTCTGAGAGGAACGTAAGAAAAGCGACGCGCGCGAACCGCCAGATAAAATCTAAATGAGAAAGTAATCCCTGAGGAAGAGCCTCCGCTGCCTCCAAGAAGGCAGAACGTCCGAGAAGGTAGAAAATCGGGGGCGAAACGATGGCGGAGGGAAGGTCAGTAGGGAGGAAGATTTTGGCCACGCGACTCCTTTTTCGCGGTAGGTCATGGCACCTGAATTCTCGCGTGGTCTCTTCTCCCCGGCTGTAAACACCTAGCGTGCGATGTGACCTAGCTGTGCTATCGGGCTAAGCGCGTGCTTAACCTAACCCAACCTAACGCGTCGACACACGCTCGCTCGTTCGCTCGCTCGCACGCACGAAGCCACGGCCACCAACGAGTTAACCAGAGTTTGCGTGTGCCCGCGTGCGCGCGCGCGCGCGCGCTGGTATGTGTGTGCGTGCGTGTGGGTGGCCCCTATCGATTCCAGTCCGCGAAAATAACGGAATCTCATGGCGCGCTTTCGCTAACTTCCACGCTCCCTCCACGTTGCTAACCAGCCCGTTTTCTACCCCCGCGCCTCGACGCTCGAGCGAGAACGAGCCCTAGCTCGCAGCAGCAGGGCGAGCGAAGGTAATCAAATGAAAACAAAAATCACGGGGCAACCTCCGCGCCCGGAAGAAAGTTACGCGGCCAACTTTTACCTTTTTCGCCGCAATTTGCGGCCGATTCAACCGTGCAGCCACCACCCCCGCCACGAGAACCCTCCCTTCCCTGCCGCCGGCTATTCTTCGAGCACTTGCTCCCTCCCTCTCCGCTCAGTTCGACATCTTCGCTGGACACTTTGCTCTCGAACGATGTCGGGACGAAGATAGGACGAAGATCCTCTCTCGCTACATGCTTTTATTACGTTCGTATTCACGACGAAAGCTGCTACGAATTTGTCGAAGAAAATTTGCTTTGCTTGTTATTGGCAAAAATTATCCCTTCCCTGGAATTCACTCGATCCTATCCTTTTGTTATCCTTCTGTTTTCCCGATGGAAGTGACTCACCACCTTCTCGTGGTTTCCATCGAGCAACGACGATTTCGCTTCTGTTTGAAATATAATATTTCATTTAAATTTGAATTTTCTACGTTTTTTTTTTTTTTTTATTTCGACTCTACGTAAATAAACGAATAAATTGATCGAATTAAAATTAAAACCAAATCGTCGTTGGCCAAGAGTGAGTAACGTCGAATTCTGCCAATGTTCCAACTCAGTAACGCAAATTATTCTCGGTAGAAGGAAGCTCGCATGAGATTCTTAGAATTAGTTTCAATTTCTGAAGTCGTTCGATTTCATCCTTCTTTTCTTTTCTCGGATAAGCAAGGAAAATTCGGCGAGTGAAAAATGAAAGAAAAGCTTGAAACGAATGTCGTTTATCGACATTAGCTTAACACAGCCAGTTAACGCTGCTGCAACACTGAAAAGTCAGCGTATCGTCGGGTCAATAACCTCTGGCGCTTATGCTCGTAGAAAATCTCATTTTTACAATTTTTACCTGGGCGAGGAAAGAATCGTTTTGTCACAGGCGTTGCATCGTGTGTTGCAGTTTGAAAATTTTCCATTCGCAAACTCTTTCGCCCAGAGTTTTGGACTCTGCGCGTATCGGGCGTCTATCGAGTACGCGGGCAGCGAACAAACGAGCAAATAATCGGCAGAGCACCGCGGGCAGGCCAGATGTCCATTCTCCAAGGTATACGCGTAGCATGTGGATAATCGGAAGAGCACTGCCGACCACGCAGCATATGCCGCTACCTCCGTTAGCAGCAGCTGCACTCTTCGCCATCGAAGAATCGTGATTACGCTGTGTGTAATCTCGCTAAACCTGAGTGTCCGGAAGAGGATGGGAAACGGGTATGGGAAAGAGGGGTTGGAGTCGAAAATCTGGTGGAATCCTCCTTCCTTCTCCATCTTTTCGTGATTTTTCACATTTTCGTCGTGAAATTGTGGTTAGCTGGGCGGTTGGCCTCGTTTCATCTCGAGGTCAGAACCGCGTCGCCGAAACCTTCATTGTTCCACTCTCTTCCCTTTATATTCGCGTGTCTGGTCTGTCTTGGGCGGTGAACAAAAGAGGTAGAAGGTCGTAGAAAAAAGAGAGACCGGGGAGAGGAGAATCGGAGGACCCAAGTGCGGCATTGTCTCCGAAATGCGAATTTGCGAAAAGTACACGGTGACTAATTTCCGAGTGGCTGATGCTCGCGTTCTTTGGTCCCCTGCTACTTTGCGTAACATCGGTAGAACTGGAGAAAGATAAGATACGTGTGTCTCTTTTGAATAGTTGATGTTACGTTACTTTCGATGGTTAAAAAGTATTCGAATACGAGATGATTGAAGAAGGGATAATCTGACAGGACTTTTTTAAAAATAAGCGGCGATTCTGGCTGTAAAATTACGTGTAACTTTCGCAAAATTTTTTGTAAGAGAAACCTCTTTTTGTCTAGATGTCCTCGTGTTTTTTTTTTTTATTTTTCTTTACGTTACGCAACAGTTGACTTTATTCTATAGTCAGTTTCCGAATAGTTGGAAGGGTTTGAAAACTCTGTGGCCTGTTTCAGAAATTGTACAACGTCGTCGCGATAATTTTTGCTTTTCTTTCGGTCTCCACGGAAACTGAAGGAACGGAGGAAGAATCGCGACGCTGATTACGAGCCATAGACTTTATTCCGCGAGTTGCCGGAGTTTTTGCCCCCCCCCCCCTCCCTCCCTCCTGGAAAGTGCACCGGCTTGCAATTCGGAGGCGATATTTCGGTGGCGGAGTTGGCAACATGTTAACTTTGTTTATCTATAAAGTGGCGGCGTCCGCGTTGATTAAGTCGTGGAAAAGTCGCGGGGGCCGACGAACAGAAGGAAAGGAGCGAGGCGGTGAGAAATCCACGGCGATATTTCAAAAGGCCGCGATGTAAAGCGGGCAAAGCACGCCTTGGGCAAGTTGGCGTCGCCTTATCGCCGAGAGAGAGAGACCGCGACACTTATAATGAAATTTCCGCGGCGAAGTAAGTTTTAAAAGTGCAAAAGTGTCCAGGGACAAAGGAGCCTGGCCGTGGGGAGGACGCTCGAGATTTAGGAGGATCATAAATCGAGGCAACGTCTTCGCGACGCGAGAATCTCGCGGAGATTAGAGAGCCACTCTCACTCGTTCTCCCTTTCTACCTTTCTCTCTCGAATCGACTCGACGAATTTCCAGAAACACACGGAAACCCACCCTAGCCGGGTGAAATGTCTCTCTCAGACACGTAGATTCGTTTTTTAATTTCGTTTCCTTTAGACTCGAAGATCACTCGGGGATCGCGTGATAAATCACGGCTTGGAAACTTGAAAATAGAGAAACTTTATAATATACAATAGAGTGTACAAGCTTTTATTTGTATATTTTACGAAACATTATTGAGATCATCAAAAAAAAAAAAAGAAAAAGAAAAATACGATGTTTTACCCCTGTATAAAATATCGAACAAAAATTATAAATTCATTATTTCGACTACTTTGGTAGTTTCAATGTTAAATTTCGACGTTGACTTGTAGTTGAACAGCAAATATATACTTTGACACGATGTGAGTTGACAAGTGAAATTTTACAAATAACCGGGGAATCAATTGAAGTCATAACTGGATCGTGTGATTTGAAAGACGAAATCTCGCAGAGTTTACTTTTACTCGTTAAATTGTACGAGTATGAGAATCGGTTTATTTTTACTTGTTGAATATTACAATGAGCAATGTAGTTTGAATTTCTCACGTAAATTCTTGCACGTTCTGTTCTTACAGCTGTACAAGTGCATAAATATCTAAAAGATATTCGTGGAGGCCGAAGAAATTATTATATTTAATTGGCAAGATCATGTGGCAAGAAAATATTGTTTGAAAAGCAACAAAAGGGAAATGTCTGACTTTTATCACGCTTTATTTTTCTCCACGCTCTTCATTTGCAGCGCGCGTTCGTTCTCTCAAACGTTCTTTGCTCGAGTTTGTTATTCTATCAATAACCGGTTCGATCAGGAAAGACGTTATTTCGTGGTCTCTGTGGAGGAACCGGTGAACCGGTAACGAGCGAGCCCGTGGCATTTCGGTTTTTAATTGAAAGCAAAGTCTGTAGATTTTTAATTAAGAAAATTCAAGATCGACCTGTACCAGTCCATCCATCCGTCTATTCCGTCTATCGAATACTGGCTGCTCCTCGGAGTCTCCTCAAACAGTTTTATAATTGATTTCATTTTCATTTATTTTCGCGCGAACCCCCCTCCCAACCCCTGTCTTTTCCTCCGTTTCTCCCACCACCCTTTCGCCACCTCTCTTTTTCTTCGACCCTGTCTCTCGTTACTTCGTGCCGCCTCGAAGAAGACGGTATCTACCCCCGTCGTCGCCGCCACGACCTTACGCCGCAATCAATTTAATGTTTTAATTAAGAGAGTATCCGTGAAAAATTAGATTTTAATCGGATCGCGCCTTTCCATCGTTCCATCGCGCGCCCTTTCTCTTTCTCTCTCTCTCTCTCTCTCTGTTTACTTTCGGTCGGTGTCTTTTTAATAAATAACTTTAATTGCCTCGGATGCCTCGAAAGGACTCGACAGATCGGAAGAAACCTCGCCTCGAAACACGAAATCGAATTTTTCTGGAATTCTTGACGGCTCTCGCTAATCTACGCTTCGTAGTTAGTTCTTTGTTAGTTGCCAAGAGCCAAGATTTTTACACTGTCCACTGTTTCCACGACAATAATTCGTAGTATAGTACAGAGAAAATTTATGAAATACTACGAGAGCTATTAAATAATTTTAATTGTCTCAGATGCCTGAGACAGAACGAAGAAACCACCCTACTGTGGACTTTAAATTTGCAAGATCATGTCTTTCTAAAATTTTTGCCCGCACGATTCTGTAATGTCTGAGATTTTATATTCCATCAGTGTTTTTTAATAGTGTCAAAGAAATCTTCCTGCTGCTTACTTTGGATACACGAAATCGAATTTTTCCGAGGCTCCTGATAACTCACGTAATTTGAATGTTTCGTAATATTCGAGACATCAGCGTTTGGCTAAAGATTCGTCTTTAATACATCTCTCTCTCTTGAGTCCTCCAAAAAATAACCGCTATTTCGCGCGCTATTTTTGATCGCTTGCGCAACACGCAATCGCGGATCGAAATCGAGATTAATACTTGAGACAGAGAAGCAATCGTATTTTTATTTTCCTTCAAGAAAAATATTATTCGTCTACTCTTTGCGACAGCGATCCAACGAAGCCCCGATGGTCAAGTTATGAGCAATCGTTCAGTCACTTTTATCATTTTTCAACGCGTGACAAATGGACTTATTTATTCGAAGTAAGGCTCGTTTAAGATCGAAAATAGCGTGGACAGATTGCGTTCTAAATGGTGAGTCTGCCAGTGCTCGCGTAGACGCACTGTTTTCGAAAGAAAAGAAAATGGTTCGATTCATCGTGCACGAGGGATTTATATTTTCTGCCGGAACTGGTATATTTTTGGCACCAGGTTTCATCGTGTCTCACCTAGCTAACCTATATACGTCAAGACGTTTGTTTTCTACTCTGTATACTATCGTTTATAAGTATTTGTACATGTCGGTTGTTTTTAATCCTCTTAATTTAATGTTCATTTTTGATACGTGTACGATTTTGTTCTGTTAAACTTTTGCTATACGATACCACATTATCGCACAGTGTCGTTTCTTTTCCCGAAATTTCCACGATTTTGGCTAAACGATTCTCACATTGTGTAATAAATTTTATATTTATTATACAATAAAATCAAATAGCAATTTGTATCGATGACTCGAATTTCGACTCAATCGACTACATTGTCAAGGTATCGCTGTAAATCAGATAAATGTTATAATTCTTAAAAGGAGAAAATTACACGAAAGAATTCAATGCAATTCTGAGATTCGAAAAGTCAGAATTTTTGTTTCCCTCTTATTATTACAATGAGAGAGCATGTTTCGAAATCTCGCCAGACGTGACAACGTTTGAAAATATTCGCGTATAAAAAGAATTGTGTAAAAATCTCTATGTGTTGCAAATTGATCCAACACATACCGCAATACCACTTTAAAGTAAAATTGTTTCAGCGAGAGTAGAACTCGCGTACGTACGAAGAAATTCGTACAAACAACGTTGTGAGAATCATTTTGTTAAAGTACGTAACAAGCGTATACAGTGATTTATGGACGAGAGTCGTCCCGTGGACGAGATGTATCGTCGACTAATGTCGCTCATCGCCCTGACAATCTGTCCCCGATTAGCGGCCATTTCGGATTCAACGCGTTGCGCGGCAAAGAAGTAGCGGCGAGTCGGTATATTTTCCGCGTTTCCACGACGAATATCTCGCGTTCGCGAGAGGCAGGGAGCAAGCGGCAGCCGGCGAATTCCCGGTATTGAGACGTAGGACGGGCCGATGCAGACCGAAAAAGAAAAAGCAAGCCGCGAGAGAAGGTCCACCATTTTCCGAAGCTATTCTAGAGTGTTATGCAACTGCCGGCCAATGCATTTGGCCGGGCAGAGCTTTATGGCCGAAGCTCACACGCGCAAAAATGTTTGTTTTAACTCCGGTGCTGCCCCCCTCCCCCTCCTCCCAACACACACACACACACACGTCCGTCTACCTGCCAGCCTACGTCCGCAGCCTTGAATTACTCGAAATGTGCGAATATTTGTAAAATTAGATCTTCCGCTTTTCCGATCCGATATTCGCCACCACCTCCTCCCATTGTCTCATCGAATCGAAGCGAGTTTCTTTCGAAGTGAAGAAAACGGATTCTGGATTCTGGATTCTGAGTGAATCGACGATTGGAACGTTTTTTGTTGCAGTATTTTTACGCGCCGATTAATTACGTTCAAGTGTATCGAATTTGGCATTAGCAGCAGCATGATATGATTGTAAAAATCCCTGATATTGTGAGAATGAAATGTAATTGATGAGATGGACTTTGGGTATTCAATGCAGATTCGTGTTTCTGTTGAACAATTGAAGAACCTTTAAGTTTCTTATAAACGCGAATGTAGTTGAAGAAAAAAGAGAATAGTAGCTTTTGTGGCCTACTGTGGGAAGAAAATGATGCGAGTTTGTTTATAAAGAAGAAAGTTAGCGAAGAATCATAACGAAGGGAATATCTATCAAGGATTTATTTGAGAATTTCTATATGTTTAACTTAAAGTTATACAGGAATTTCGATTCGCATAAAGATCGGTTATTGTCTTTTTTGCGAAAAGAGACAGAAAATAGACTGACGCGAAGAGTATTATACTCTGGTGCGTCTCACGTGTGTATTTCTGTACCTTCCAACTTTTCGTAAATGCAGGAAAATCCGTCTAGCGATCAACGATTCTCTCTTGTCATTTTGTAACTCCCAAGTTTTCCCTTTCAAATTCTAAAACTCTCGTAGAGACAGTTTCTACTATATTTGAAAGAAAGAGAAAAAAGAACATTATTTACGAGAGGACCCCGACTACATTAATTTTTCACGTCGGCAAAATTGTTAAGCCACGATCCTCTTTGTTCGATGAACGGTCACGACGCCTCTTAAGGTGATTTCCATTTGTAAATCATGCGACTAAACGATCTCGTATCGGTCCCTCGGCTAATGGAAAACGTCTTAAAAAGTTGCCACGCGCCTCGGGGATACGAAATTTGGAAACCTTGCCGTGTATTCCCGCTGGAACGGCGGGAAAAGGAGTGTCGAGAGATGGTGGGGAGATTCCCGTGACCCCATCCCATTCGTATTTTTCACCCTCCATTTTTACGCCATCTTTTCCCGCTGTCGATCCACCCTCTCTCCATAGTTCTCTCTCCCCCTCTGGGGACTCTGTCCATTTCTCTGTCGCTCGTTCTTCGCTCTCCTCTCGAAAGTCGCGTCGCAGAACGAGGTCTCTCTTTGATTGTTTTAATCAATAACGCCTCGATGATTCGAGCCGCGGTTTGTTCTTTTGTTTCTTCTTCCTTTCTCTTTGTTGAATGAAAATTTCAGTGAAGCTTCGTCGAATGGAATTTTTCACGACTCGCTAAATTTTCCATTCGGAAGCTTGAATCGGAGACTTTTGAAACTCGAAGTTTGAATGGTTTGTTTTTTCGAGTTTCAGTTTCGACTTTTGGCTAAATTGACAAACTTTGTTTTTTTTTTTTGAATAGACCTTTCAATTTGTTGAAGAGCGGGGTAGAATTGGCTCGGCTCGACTCTAAGAAGGTAGCAGCTCTCTGACAACGGGTCTGTTATTCGGAACTTTTATAGGTAGTTGAGTGATAAGAAGATGGGAGAGAAGTTTTTGTCGCTTAAAAAGGAACGAGGAGATCCAATTTCCGTCGTGATGATTGGCCGATTCGATCAGTCGTAACGATAATAGAATTCTTTCGGAACGTTTTTCCGTTCGTTCATTGTCTCCTTCGATCGATACTTGCGATTTTTCCATCTTTAAATTGAAAGAGCTGCGAGAAGCTGTTCGTAAATGCATTCTCTGTTGTTCAAACATACCTGATTATTATTAAATATCACAACAAGCATGTTGCTTTGGGTATTTATACGCGTGGGTTTTGTAGATTTTGCACACTTAAATTCTCCAAAATTATTGTTTACATGATTAATTAGTATTTGAATTCCGCTAAATTGCATTTTGATACTACTGTTATTGTTATTATACTGCACACTTTTGCCCATTTCAGCGTGCAATACTCGTCGTAATTTCCAACAAATAAAATCTCTGTTTAAGTTACTTAAGTTCTCTTTCTACGGTCGTCTCTATTTTTTAACTATTGTAACATTATACATATATATATATATATATAAATTATTTAATAATAATATATATATAAATTATTTAATAATATATATATTGCTGTAACATTTATCCACCATTTTCAGCCTCTGTCTTACAATTTCTTTAACACACGCATTTTGTTATGTTCTTCCTGATTGTATAATTTGCGTAAAGAAAACGAGATCAACGTGACAACGTACGCGTAAGTAGGAGCGCATGCACTGCCTTGAGATATCAAGGAGTTTAAGACCAGAATTTGGAGAACTTGCTTTCCCTTCGTCAAAATATTTCGTCCAATTATCCTCGCGGTTACAGATAGGCGGTCTTTCCTTCGCTGCGTGTACGAGCAGAATAATTATTTTTTCCGGTGCTTCATCTCTTACCCTCGTTCCCCGTGCTTCTCGCAACCCCTTGAGATTTCTAACGTTTCGCGGACCCTTTAACGTCTTTTTCTCTCTCCTTCTTTGTCTCCTGTCGTTCGTCGCGGCCGAAGCGCCTCCGAAGGAGGAGAACGGAAGGGCTGAAGCCCTTTTTGGCTCGCGCGAACGGGAGAAAAGAAATTAGCGAAATTAAACGAGCCGATATAGCCGCGCTCTCGTTTTTAGGGGTTGCTCACCCTTTCGCAGCTTTCACGGAAAGCTGTATTATTTGCGATTAATTATTTGCACGACGCGAAACGATTGGCACGGCAAACGAGGGTAGAATTGACAGACTGCGTTTCAAAGAAGCGTTCAAATTTCCTGTCACTGGGTAGCTTTTCACGGGCGCGCGGGCAACGCGAATTTCTCCGGTATAAAATTAACTCTTGCCGAATATAATTTACCAGTGGACGTTTCGAAAACACGCGCACTTATAACGAGACCCTCCTTTGCCTTTTTTAAAACCAGCTTTCGGGGAGGGAAAAAAAATCCAATTTTTCGAGCGTGAAAATTGTAACAATCGATACTGAAAACTGAGGAGGACTCTTATACATGGACCACGAATTTTTATGCATTTTTACATTTTATACGTTTCGTGTTTCATGTATTTTTTATATATGTATATATATATATATTTTTTTTTGTATTTTTATGACCACAACTAATGAAATGGAATCTAGATAGAAATTTGTTTCATCCACTACAATAGGATTTCAAATTCCTCGTAAATGCATAAAAATCCCCAGTCTACTTACTGACATATCTCCCTTCTTTCCATTCCTAGAAACCTTTCGAACGAAAGATAAAAAGTCGGCAAGAGTTGTTACAACGAACGTAGCTTTTCGCAAAACACAGGAATATCACGTTTAAACGTTATACAAAGGTTACACAACGATAGCAATAAAAAGAAAGAAAGAAAGAAAAGAAAAAATTGGAAAAACACAGGGAGAGAAAAAAAAGTTTCTGCTGCTTAACCGAGTCAAAGTTGGAACCGTGTGTTCGTACCGTGTCTCTCTCCGTCGTGAGTACGATCAGTGTTCGGCAAATATTTGTTCATGGAATTTCGAGCAACGATAAAACGACAAAACGAAAAAGACGAGAAGAGGGAGAGAGCGCTAGAGAGCAGAGAGAGAGAGAGCAGAGAGAGAGAGAGAGAGAGAGAGAGAGAGGCGAACGTTTAATATTTCGGATCGTCTGGCTCGCGAGCGCGGTCGTGTATTTGTTAAAACCTTGCTCGCGAAAAGCAGCAGGCCCTGTTGGGAAATGGAATTAATCTGTCGATGCGTACCGTGCACCCATTTAATATCCATCACGCGTTCATCACTGCAGAAGCAATCCGGCGATTGTTCTCGCGCGCCACGTTGTTTTTTCTTCCTTTCTCTCTCGCGCTCTTCCTTCGGCCGCCGTCCCGTTCCTCTCCATCGGGGATTTTCAGAGGGTGGTGGGGGGGGTGGGGTTGTTGTTTCGGCGGAGGTGTGTGTTCCTCCCGTTCCTCGCCACCTATGCACACTGGACGCGAACGAGCGAGCGAAATTTTCACGCGGCCACGAGACACGACGACACGAGGTCGATGACAAATTTTGAGCGTAGCATCTTAATGCGCCGCGCGCCCGTCGAAAACTGACCCCGCAGCTGGCCGCCTTAAAAAAGGGGGGTGGAACAGGGCCCGGCAGGGAAGGGCGAGCCCTGATCGCTGATGCCCCGTGTCCAAAGGTGGTGGGGGGTAGCAAAGGGGAGAAACGCAACAACCTATCTCTCACAATTACTTCACATTCCTTTTATTCCTCGCCTTTTTCTTCTCCTCTTTTTCCTTTTCTTTTCTCGTCTCCTTCCAGAGGAGAGTGTACTTCTTACCCTTCTCGAGATCGTTCTCGTCCGCTCGAATCTCTTCTTTTCCTTCTCCTTCTTCTCCTTCTTCTTCTACTCCTCCTCCTCCTCCTCCTTCTTCTTCTTCTTCTTCTTCTTCTTCTTCTTCTTTCTCCTCGGTGTATTATCTCGTCCGCTGGTGGCAGACGGAACGTTTCAAGGTGCCACCAGGTCAGACCTGTTTAAGGGGTTTAATTCAAGGGTCGCGAGAGGGGCGGCGAGGCGGGATACGAAACAGGGGCGAAGCGAATGTACGCGTCGCGTGAATTGCAACATTGCCGCGTTTCCAGCCAGGTAAATTTACCTCGCAACGCACAGGGGGAACGCGTTTGCCACTTTGTCTCCGTTTCTTTTCTTTTTTTTTCTCTCTCCCCGTTTTTTTTTCTGTCATTTCTCTCAGCCATGCCAGGTTTGGAATAATGTATACGTATTCGAGGACAGGGTACAGGGCAATAGACTCTCGGTTGCATCGCGTCAGGATCGGTTGCGTCGCGTCGTCAACTGTCGGGAGAAGGTTGAACAGACTGAAGGGACACAATGAATGTTTCAAGTTTCCAAACGACCATCTCTGTTTCGTACTTTATTTAATTTTTATTCGATAATGGACAATACATATGCCCGCGTTGTTTATTCATACGCGCGCGAGCCCTGCGCGCCACTTCGTTTCTCTCCCCCCCCCACCCCCTCCCTCCCTCTTCCCCCTGACATTACACTTTATTTCTCTCTTTTATTATTTATCACCGGCGAAATTTCGCGCATTGTTTTCCAAAACACTGCAACTAATCACCACGTTACCTCCCTCTTTCTCCCTGTTTTCCGTGCACACCACCCTCTCTCTCTCTCTCTCTCTTTCTTTCTCTCTTTCTCTCTCTCTCATTCCGTGTGCACCTATTCGATCGATCGTTCCCCGCGAAAGCCTGGTATATAACTCCGTTTACGGTCGATCCTTGATTATTTCGTGCGCGAATTTTCCACGATCTCTTCCGTACGTTTATTACTAGTATTTTTGATATTCTCTCTCTCGTTTTTTTTTTTTTTTTATTTTAAATTGCGGAGCGTAGCGAAAGCGTGAGTTTTGTGAGACCAGCTGAAGCAACGAGAAAAGCTAGAGAACTGACACGACGAGACAGAGCGAAAGAAACGAGGAGAAAGGAGAGTAGCGTGAGATTTTTCCCGACTCTAGTCCGGATCAGCCATTTTCCTCCAATCCGCGTGCTTTTGGTTTGTTAGTTTGCGGCTAAAGCGTGTAGCGGTCAGACTTCTGCAAGCAAGGAATATTAATAGTTGTTAGAGTCGAGCGCGGTAGACAATCGTCGAAGAGACACGTTGCCAACGTTCGATCGATAGAACGATGATACAAAATAAAAAGAAAATCAATCGTCACGATCTTTACGTTACTTGTTCAAATTTCTATCTCGATCATCGATCGTTCGCATCGAGGTGTCTTCAACACGAATTGTTCACGACGAAGCACGAAGCTCGAGATTAGTAGAAATCTTGTCGTAAGATCTTAACGAAGCTTTACCTGTATCTAAACTCGTGTCTCGTGGATCTTCGATTTAGCAGTCTCTCGTCATCCTCGTCTCGGTCATGCTCGTCACCATTGTTGTCATCATCGTCGTCGTCGTCGTCCTCCTCCTCGTCGTCCTCGTCACCATCCTCTTCCACTTCGTACGAACCGTGTTTCCAGTTCATCCGACACTGATTCGCGAGACCGATCAGTTTTCCTCGTTTTCACTCACTCGCGCACCTATTTCACCGCCTGTCTCACGAAACTTGCCGCCCTGCTAGGGCGGTGGGTAAAACGAAGAAAAAGAAGGAGAAGGAAAGAAAGAAACAAAAGAAAAGAAAAAAAAGAGTCGGATGACGAAACTGCACGGCGAGAAAGGACAGATCACGCGTAGATATACGACTCGGCTCTTATCGACTTAGCGAGCCGCTGAGAAGAAGAATCGCTGGCTCTGGTGGTAGACAGCGCGCCGATTCTTCCCACTTTCTCTCGTTTTCTTTCAAAGATCTCTCGGCTGACGAGCACCGATCTCCGCGTGCGTCGCTCCGACCGCACACTCGTTGGCGGTTCCACACGACGACGCTAGGCACGAGGACGAGACACACTGTGGTCGCCAGTCGCTAGTCGAATCTCGTCTCCTCCGTGCGCGTGTCGCGGAAAAACGTGCCCGCTTCCTGATTAACCAACTCCGCCGCACGGCGATGCTGAATTTTTCGTAAGTGGTGTGTGCCGGCGAAAACGTGCACCAGGGCCGTACCGCGGCTCGACACCGCAGAGGGCGCCGATGAACAACTCGCGTCCACCCGCGTTTTCCCGAGGCGGTGAATCACTCGTTGTTCGCTCCCGATCTTCTCTCCCGATCTCTCCTTCGATTCACTCTCCTTCGAAATCCCTCGTCGCCCACTGTCGGGATTCACTGCGATCCTGCAAATTTCTCTTTTCCACGGTCCGGGTTGATCGGATGATGTTCCACCGAAACGATCCCGATTGCGTCTTCGGATCAAGTGATTTCTCGATCGCGAAGGAGGAGGCAGAGGCGCGGAGCAGAGAACGCCGTTTCGGGAGAGGTTCGCGATGTTACGATTTTCAGTGCACTGAAATCCGCGGGCACCGCGTCCGCAAGTGGGAGGGACTGGTTCGCACGTGACTCAGTGTGTCGTATTCTTTTCTTCCTCGTTCGGATATGCTGCCGCATCCGTGGCGCGGCCCTTTTCCCGTGGAAATCGCTCGCTCGCTCGCTCGCGCGTCTCGGGGCACGCGGACCGCGGGTCGCTGAACGTAACCTTTATCACTTCCTGCCCGATCAACCACGACCGTCCGTCATTATTCTAATTCGACGTTGGACGTTCGACGACGAGAGTCGAGAGGCGGCGTTGTCCCGGGTCCCCTCGTGATCACTGGCGACGCCTCCGATTTTTCTCTCTCTGCCAAACAGAGAACAAAAAAAAAAAAAGAAAAAACTTTCTCCGAAGAAACGTTCTCCGTGCGAACCCCTATCCCCACCACCACCACCACCGCCACCTTGGTCCCGGGTGAGAGAGGGATTTACGGGATACACGCGTCGTGAAAGACGTCACCAGTTTCGCACGTGCGTGTGCGTACGTAGCAGGTACGCGCGAAATAGCCGATGTCGAAAACGGAGCTGATCGTTGTTGTTGTTGTTGTTGTTGCGTGGTCTTGCTCCCTCAGGATCCCTGGGTCCCGGATCGAGAGAACGATCGAGCGGCTCGGTGTTGGCTGGAACGGCTCGTTTCGCGCACCAGATTCTATCGGACTCTATGAAAATCGAGCAACCAGCGTGTTTCTCAGCCTCCCTTCCTTCTCCTTACTCGTTGCTCTCGATGCTCGGACTCGCGTTCCTGGTCCCTCGGGTGGATGATCTCTCTCACCGCGTCTTCGTCGTCGTTTCGTCGAGTCGTCGAGTCGTCGAGTCGGTAACACGCCACCGGTTCCCTCGGCCACCCGGTTTCCCTCGGTTTCACGGCAGACTCTCCACTCTTCGATATTTCTGCGATTTATTGCGGCGCGACTTAGAAATGCATCTAATGCGGTGCACGCCGCATAGAATGCATGCATGCACCTTGGCGGCGGGGAGGGCGAGCCACGGAGAGCCGAGAAGTCGGGCCGAGGCGAGTCGAGTCGAGTCGCGGCGCGCAACGCGTCTGCGCATGCGCCCCCGATCAGACCGTGTGTACTCTACTCGCGCGCGCGGTTAGGCGAGCGCGAGCTCTAGCGAATATGAGCGAGCGAATCGGCCCGCCACCGCCACCGCCGCCACCGCCATTGCCATCGCCTCCGCCACCGCCACCGCCGCCGCCGCCGCCGTGTATCTTCGCTACGTCATTCATTGGCGTGGAGAGTGAAAATCAGAGCTCGTTGCAGCAGCCTCTCTGCAACTGTACCAGGAACGGTAAATCAACGACACGCCGCGCTTTCCGCGCCTCTCCGCGCTTCCTCGTCGCGAAAGTTTCGCACATCTTTTACCGCCGTCGAATCCATCCAGTCCCGTATCTCCGAACGGAGTAATATTTGAGACTGGAGGGCCGAAAGTCGGTACCAGTCTACGGATGAACGAAGCGTAACTGCAATTCATTGATATTAATTTCCTCCGTCTGCAAGTAACTGAAATTCTTCTTGTTATGAGAATTGATTGAAAATCTGACGACCGAGTCTAACAAATGGTTCGTTTGTCAATGACGATTAAGCGGAAGGATGTATAAACGTGTAACTCTCAAGTTACGGAGGGTTGAAACGTGCGTTTATTTCAGGGAATTCCCAAATGGAAGTAGACGACTTGAACATTTCGCAAATGTTGCCACTGCGTGAATAACAAACTTAGGGATCGCAAGGAAGAGAGTAGTCTCGAAAATTGGACCATTCATAGAGTTGTTACATAGATGTTTCGCGTGGCATTAAATGGCACCTTCCGAACGATCAATCGTTTTGAATACAGTAATCTTCGAAATTGGACCATGTATGAACGAATTTACTGTTTCACGTTCTTACGAATACTCAAAGACCAAAGAAATGAAGTTCATTTCCCATATTGCACATTCGATGTATATTATGCATCTTTGCACCTTTAAATTTCCTGCAAGTGCATAAAAATTCATGGCATTCTCTCGAATAATATTCCTCGAGGAGAAATTTTGCAAGAAGCATCCGTGAGTTTGCACACGCTCGCGAATGCTCCGGAAGCGTGTACGTCTGCGCGCTACGACTCGGAGATGCGCGGGAAAATCTCGATACTACGTACAATTGTTCTCGATGTCTTCTGTCGAAGCTCGAAATTCGATCGACGATCAGCAATAAACAAATGCATTTCACAATTGTAGAGAGTCATACATTTTATCGATATTTAAAAGACACGTGGAAGAAATACGTATTCGTATTGCCGATCAGTCGGAACAGGTCGACTAGAAAAGGAGAAACTACGGGGCGACGTTGAAGTAAAAATTTAAAGAAAAGTCGCAAAGAGCTGGAATTTTGCAACAACGAGTGGTGAAAAAAAAAAAAAAAAGAAAACATGAGGGAAGAAGGAGTACGGCGACGTACGTAGATACGAAACGCGGGAACTTTGTCTCGCGTGGCGGAGGAGCAGGCCACAGAGCAGGCCGCGCAAAATGGCTTCCTCCTTTTCAGGAATTATCGCGATGTAGGAAGTCTCGGTTGGCGGCTGGTGGAGGGGGTGGAGGTGGCCGCGGAGCCGGCTGTCGGCCGAAAGTTTAAAATAGAATATCTCGCGAGTAACTTTCATCGGTCGTCAAAAAATCATGCAGTGTCGTACCTAGCGGGGGGCACGAAAACCTCCCACCCACCTCGCGGGGCGGCGAGGAGCGGCGAGAAGGAGAGGACAGGCGGGAGCAGGCGGCGGCTGGCGAGGTGAGGTGAAAGGGGAACGACTCGCGCGCGAGAAGAAGGAAACGTACGGGGAGAGCAGCCCTCTCTTCGCGCCGCGAACCGCCGAGCTCTAGGATAGGCCACGCGGTTCGACGTTGGAAACGTAGTTGAACCTACTCTCGTCGTCGTCGGACACATGCACGCGCGCGAACCGAACCCGCGCCGAAGGAGGAACGCGGCGCGCGGCGTTCCGCGCGAGAATTTACCGCCGGTGAACTGCGCCCAGGCAGGAAGTTCTCGCACCGCCGAGGAAAGATATTTCAGAGCTTTTGTGCTGATCGCGTCGGCCGATTCCCTATTAGGAATTACCTAGGGAGGCCTAGGGACGTCGCGAATTCGACCCTGCACGCTCCGAATCGATCCGCGTGACGCGAATGCAACGTTCGATGTCCGTGTTTCCAACGGAAAGGGAAGAACGTGCCTCTCGGACGTCCAGTCGAAAATCTCCGACACACGCGAGGCGAGACTGCGAACGTTTATAGCTTTTAGCAGAGCCGTGTGATGAGAAAATAAAATAACAAGATGGTCTAAGTCGACTATGCAAAATAGATCTCTGGTATTTTCGCGTTTTTTTTTTTTCGTTATTCCACGACTCGTCGTCGTCGTCGTTCGTTTACGCGCTCTCTGGTCTTTGGTTCAGTTTATTTCAGTCGCGTCGTCGTGTCAAAACAGAAGGAGAGAAACAGAGAGAGAGAGAGAGAGAGAGAGAGAGAGAGAGAGAGAGAGAGAAAGAGAGATGCTTCATACTGTACAATCCATTGAAAAGCGAACAAAAATCTATTCGTTGGAAACGTTTTCCGGATGAAACCAGCTGTTTACCGTACGCGGAAATCTCTGTCGTGACGTGCACGCCAGGAGAGCACTAGTGGAAAAAGGGAGGAGAAAGAGGGAGAGAGAAAAAATAGAAACGCTCTGGATGGAAATGCATTTTCGGTTGGCACGCGCGGGACAGGAAACGCTGAGAGAGGCGAAGCGTGCGCGGCACAGAGCGGCGCGGATAATCCGCCGGCTGGTCCCGCGGTGCCTTTTTCTTTTTTTTTCCCCCCCGGCGGCCACCCCGGCATCCTCCCACCCCCATTTGCCCAGGCCGGCCACCCTGTTCGCTTCTCTGGACGTAGCCGGTCTCGGCCGCGTCGCACCGCGCCTGCCCGCTCGCTTTTGTTTTCCTCTATTTTCCGGTTTTTCCGGGCGGGCCACACCGGTCGGCCGCTGGTACGCGCCGCGCAACAAGTAGCAGATTATAAAAATCACTCGTCGGCTCGGGGGCGTGACAGGGGAAAAAAGCGGTGGAGTAAAAAAGGAAAAAAAATGTACGGGGGCGAGGGAGAGAGGGCGGGAGGGAAGGAGGGAAAGAAAGAAGAACGAAGCGAGCTCGGTTACGTCCACGGAACGGTCACGCGAAACAAAGAGGGCAACAGCAGGAGGTGGAGGAGGAGGAGGAGGAAATGGAGGAGAAGGAGTGATCGCGGGATAGAAAGAGAAAGAGAAAGAGAAAGAGAGAGAGAGAGAGAGAGAGAGAGAGAGAGAGAGAGAGAGAGTAAGAGTGAAAGATATAGAAGTGCGGGTGAAGCGAGAAAGCGCGCGAAAGAGGGAAGAAGCGGAGGCGATCGAACGGGCGCGAAGGCGCGACAGGGATGGAGCTGGAGAACGAAAAAGAGAGTCGACCGACCACCGACGCGGGATGGAAGTATCCAGTGAAAGAGATGTGGGAGGAAGGGAGAAAGAGGGAAGCGAGAGAGAAGCGAAAGATACAGGGGAGGGTTGGGAGGGAGAAAGCGAGTAAAAGCGAGAGAGAGAGAGAGAGAGAGAGAGAGAGAGAGCGAGCGAGCTTGCTCGCGGTGAAAGAGAGAGGAGAAAGGAAGAGGGAGAGAGAGAGAGAGAGAGAGTGATGCGGGCGTAGGTACACATTTACCCATACATATGTATGTTTCTTCGTCCCTCGCGTCGCCCTCGCGTCGCCCTCTCGCCGATCCACACCCTGCTCTGCACCCCGCCGCCCCTCTTGCGCTGCAGAGCATCCCTCTTACTCTCGCGCGCGCTCGGCCCGTGCGTGGCGATTTACATTAAACGCTGGTCCGTTGCCTCCCGTTCCGCAGAGACGCGCGAGCGTTGCCGAGGGGCGAGCACGGCTGCGGGACAGAGACAGAGAGGAACGAGGTGGAAAAGGGGAGGGAAGAGAGAATGGCAGCAGGGAGGAAGAGAAGAACCCCTCTCTCTCACTCTCACTATCTCTCTTTCTCTCTCTTACACTTTCTCTCTTTCTCTGTTTCTCTCTCGTTCTCCGCGACGGACAGAACAGAGGAGAAAATCGTCCGAAAATACGCGGATACGAAACACGGCGAGCCAATACGCGCGAGGTTCGCGCGACAAAAAAGATTTCCTCGATCCCTGGGTTTCGATCGCGACCCCCCGGTGCACCTCGACGCACTTGTACGGGGAGAATGTACCGGTACTCGCGCGCGTGTGTTACGTATATATTCCAACGCCAGTTTTCCCGGGTATTTGGGAAATTTCTGGATCAGAGCCGATGCTCTTTGTTCCCTCTGTTTCACACGTTCGCGACTGTTCCGTCGCATACGTTCTCTTTTCTTCCTCTTCTTCTTTTTTTCCCTCTTTCATTCGGTCTTATTTTTATTTCATGAACGAGACTCGATCTTTTAATGGATGCAATAACGAGGATACGTAGTTAGTCGCGTTGGAGCTCGGTCTGTAGCTATAACGCCAAGTAAATTGGTTTCTATTGGTCTCTAGCATCAAAGAACTTGAATGCTTTGCTGCAGACGTACGATAGAGTACGGCTTGCATTATGCTTGGATAAAAATCTGTCTAGGTTTCACGAAAGAGAATTATTTTCTCGCCTCTTCTATCGTGAGAATTTTCCTAAGGTTACGCAGGGAGCATTATTGGAGCATTATTGATATTTTATATTATATTGTCATGTTGGTATATTTATTTATTTATTAAAAACATGAGCGAATACCTTACGTTACATGCAGAAGTACAAAAATAAAACTGTCGAAGAAATTTTTTTATCGGTAAAAAAAAAAGTATGATCGACAGACAAACGATCGAAAAAACGAAAAAAAGATTGGAATAGAAACTCTTGTCGCTCTCGTATATTTTTTTCCCCCTCCGCGCATCGAGCAACTCGTCTGCGAGTTTTTCGCGCCCCCGAACGGCGATCATCGGAGGAAGAAGTCGACGACGCGTGGTTTTCGCGCGGTTCGTTATTAACGAGATTGCAATTTCTACGTTGACCCTCGTCCTTTCTGATCTCGAGTCGATCGATTTTCCGTGAGGTCATTGACCCTCCTTTCGCTCCCCTCGCTCGCCACGCAGAAGAAACGAAATGCGCCCACTTTTACCGATAGTCATCATCCCGATGGACACACTATTCCGCCATATTTATCGACATATTAGGATACACTAGGACGCGCTAGTGCAAACTATATATTTACTACGAAACGATCAATACTCACAATTCTGATGGGACTGCACACATTAAACCGGTGCAACGCTTCGCCTCGGTGTGTGTGTGTGTGCGTGTGCAACGCGCACGTTATTTACACAATGCGTAAAATAAATTTTCCACCCCGCTACTCCACATACCCCTTCGAATATATCGAAATGAATATTTTCGGTGACTGCCGCGCGTTGCTCATCCCTCTGTGCGCGTTTCGTTTATGAAATACCGAATCCTCGGCTCAGTTCGTCATTTTGAAAAACGATCGAACACGAGAAAGAGAGAGAGAGAGAGAGAGAGAGAATGAGCAGAGCGTTGGCAAATATGTTTTTACCTGTCTTGAAAACGAGTACATTGTAGTAGGTAGACTCGAACATTTGGCAAGGTGCGGACGGAAAGATTCTCGAGGCGACATGTCACGTCCGATGAAACGACCGTCAAAAATCGCAGCTCGGCTGTGCTTTTTGGCAAAGTGTGTGGTAGATTTTCGCTCGGCGGATTTTTCGTAGTCACGCGTAAGAATAAATTCGCGACCGTTCGTTCGCGAATCGCCTCTCGTTGAACATTCGTTGGTTGCCAAGACCCGGAAAAAGGAGAGGCGGGTTTTCTAGAACGGCCAAAAATAGCGGCCGTACTCGTGAAAATAAAATGGCAACCCGCGCGCGAGAGAACGCCGCTTGGAAGAAGAGGAAGAAGAGGAAAACGAAGGGACAAGCAGCAGGCTGGCCGTGGTGGCTTGCCGCGACGACGCGGAGGAAGCAGTGGGAAAAAAAGAAGGCGAGGCATCTAAAATTGGCGGGACCGCGAGTTTGCCAATACACGGCGATCCTCCTCGGTTTCTCTATGGCCAACTGGGAGAAGAGAGAACCACTTTCCTCGCGTCACACGGAATGGCACACGTAGCTAGGAGTTGCGCGTTGAATCTACGCGTGCAGACGGAGGGAATGGCGAGGAATGTTTCTCCCGAAAGCGGGAGAGAACAACAGGAGCGAAGGAAAATTCGAGCGTCGATAGGCGAATAACGAGCGAACGAAACGCATTATTATTAGACCGTTCGATATTCTCGAAGGCTTACGCAACGCGTAATAGCGAGTAATAAGTGCGAGTGGAATATCGAGGAAGCCTCGTCGAGGCCTGGGACAGAAATGATGCACGCGATGCATCATCCCCTTGGTTGTTGCAGCGGGCCATTGATATATCGAGATGGTTGCAGGGTGAATTCTGAACAGTAGGCTAAAGCAGAAGGACGAAACGAAACCGAACGAAACGAAGCGACGAGGAGAATCTGGTATATAGATACGCACGTAGGAATGTGTATAATAGACAACTGTAGTGGGTCTTTGTAAAACGTGGGATATCGAGTAAGGAGGCTTTCGACGTTCGTTTTAATGGAAGTAGTATCGGTCGAAAGTTTGCGCGAGACTTTGCGCTTCCGAGAGAACACGCCGGCTGATATTATTGCGTGTGAAAGAGTTCAAGCGAGAGGGATGAGATAGGCTGCGTCGTTGAAAAAGAACGAGAAAGATACCGCACCGGGGAGAAGAGAGTCAAGACTGAGTCGCGACCTTGATGAAAATAACTCGTCGAACTGACCATACCTTGTATGCGTTAAATTGAAAAAATGATCTCTCGCTCTCGAAGAAACTCTTCCGACAAATGTTCATCCGTCTCGCAATCTCTCCTCCCTCAATCCCTTTTATTGTTGGCTTAATTTAAAATTCAAATTTTATTGTTAGGAATTGTGAACGTTTATTTGCGTAAAAAGAAAAAGAACGAACTCTCCAAGCAACTGCGTGTTCGTATTTTACTCTGGCGATTTTTTTCGCCTTAAAAAGTTTTACTGATCGTCAAATCGTGCAAATTATCCGTCCTCAAGCTTAATCCTTCCGATTCACAATGTTGGAGCTAACGCTCGCGTAATGAAAACGCCATACCACAAGGAAGATTGCTGTCGCGAGAAAGGAGTCTCACCCGAGCGTGGGTGGCTTGGGGGCAGGATCGAACAATCCACTTAGATTAGACGAGATCCAGGAATAATACCCTTTTACCGACTCGACTCACTCGTTTCTGGATCGAGGTGACCCGTGGCGCCTCCGCTACCAACTGATGATTGTCGAACTACATTTCGTTCGTTCCCGTACGGTTTGCTTCTCGGCTATCGCCCGAGGCTGTTGTGACACGTTCTGTTTTTTCCCGAACCTGTCGTACATTCTTGCATAAATTAACAGCAAACCAACGATCTTAATCTTAATCGCGAGATGAAGGAACGGCGGCGCACATTTGTAAACATCGATCGTATACTTGGCAATTTGTAACTAAGATTTTCTCTCTTCTTCGTTTTACTCTTTTACAATGGCAAATTGCAAGATGTCATGTTGCCACAGAGTTTTTGTAAAAGAACTGAAGAATAAAATTAACTCTCTGCGAGCTACGACGAAGTGAAACGAGCATAGAAGAAGAATAATTATAGAATCAGATATATTGGAATAACTCGGAAAGAAAAGCTTAATGAAAGAAAAGAAAAAAATTAAATAAAAGAAAATTCTAACTAAAAACTTTCCGTAAATCTACGGAAAATTAGTTAGTCATATTTGACCGAGCATAAAATCAAGAGTGGAAAATTTTAGTAAAAGAGTTTAAGAATGATTTGTTACATTTTTTATTTTTTAATTGTTTTGTTTTATCGTGTTACATATTTGTTCGTCCATGTCAAGATTCGCAAGAATATCACAAATGCAAAAGAATTAAAAATTATGCATTCATTAACGTGCTAAGAATGGCACCAATAGCAGAGGAGTCTTTTTCAAATGTCTGGTGATTTCATTCTGAATACGCGACGCGTCCCGGTATTTCAATATTTCTATCCGGTACGGATTCCACCGGCCGTCAAATAGCGCAAAATAGGCTCCGTTTAAATTCCTCGCCGTGTTTGTTCGGCCAATGGGTTTTTACTATCATCAGTCAACAGCCGGATGCACGAGATTTTATATTTACCAAACGTTTCAGACGAACGCGTGCATCCCTGCAGATAAATCATCATCGTTTGGCCAGCGCAGCGTGCCGTATAAATATAAACACCAGGTTGTCATCGCCATTCCAACCGAGATTTAGCATTTTCTTTTTTTTTTTTTTCCTGATTCACTGTCTCTCCCCGTAGCTTAACACTGTGTTTCGTGTTACCTGTACATTCATAGTTCAACCGAGAGGGTGCGGAAAAGCACCGGTGAAAAAAAAGTAGATCATAGGGTGCGTAGAAGGGAAAAACATCGATTAGAGGGTACATGATAGGAAAAAACGATGTTTAGGGTTAGATCCCCACCCCTGTATTCCGACTGTGATTTTTTGCCATGAACACACCTGTTCGAAAGAAATTTGGGGTGAGTCACTCGTGGGGTGCCTCATTTCAGGGTGATTATGATACCTGCGAGGGATGCGGTTTTTTTTCTGTTGATCGTAACGGGTGTTGGATGGGTGTCTGTGGTCTTTTTTTTTTTGGAGGGTCTATCATTTTTTTCTTTCGACGGGATGGGGATGGTTTCGAAGTATTTATAATCAATCGCTATCTGTGTCAGTTGTTTTTTTTTTTCTACTTTAGTGGAGTTGAAATTGTCAATATCTTTTTTCCGAAATTCGATGAATTTAAATCATCTGTCGCTAATTCTGTTAACTCTTGCAGCACGTGTGTTTTGAAAATGTTACAGCTGCAAGTAATTCGGTACTATGTTAGGACATAAAACTCGCGAGAAAGTGATTTCAGGAGCTAAGAATGGACAGTTATAATGTTCGATCACTGTGTCAAATCATATTTCGTATTTCTTTCTCATCGATAATGTTCAAATATTTTCGCAAGAGAAGCAACAATAGTTTCGTTTTCAACCATTTCTTTCTTTAGAATAGAATTTTTACAGACAAAATGTTTAAAAATCATCTTCGTTTAAGCAACGTCTGCTAAGGTATAACGTTGTTTCGGGTCGCTTAGACCCGAGGTGAATCAGCAGGGTTAATTAAAGAGGACAGTGTAGTCACTCTCAATCCCTGTATGTCGACATATATCTTTTTCTTTCTCAGCGAGATCGATTCTAATGCTTGAAGTAGCAACCATCTTAGCGTCCACTCGTCACGTTGAAATTTCGAAATTACCCGGCGGTGGCCTCTTGTCGCGTCGTGTACTTTGCAAATTAAATAACATTGCAATGGGTTAACGAAGTGTAGACTACGTCGCTCGGACGCCTATCGGGACACCCCCCGACTCACCCCCCTGGCCGCCGCTTCTTCCGCACCCTCTGCACCCCCTCGATTTAGCCATCTAAGTGTCGCCCTCTCGTCCCCACCCTGCGGTCTATTTTACCCCACTTTCCAGTCTTTTCCCCTCTTTCGCTTAAGGCTGGCCATCCCACTCACCCTACCGCCTTCGCGACTTATCCCCACCCTCGGGGACTACTCACCCTCCTGGAAAAATAAGCCGCCGGACACCTTGCCGGGCCTCTCCACCAAGCTACCATTGGCTCTCCTTAAGCCGTGGCTAACTTGGACTTTAGCTTGTCTGAGGAAAATTCGACATTCAAAATGGTACGTTTCCTCCGGTTCAGGTATCCTCCAGATATCTCGCGAACAGTGACACTTGTACCAAGAGGAGAAACGGAGAACGGAGAACGGTTGGGTAGAAAATTATTTTACTTGTTAAATGTTGAGGAGGAACAGGTATTATGTTGTACTATAGCTCCGATCAGCTAATTCTGAATATTTCGTATATCATATTGCACCCCTATATTTTCCACAAATGCATAAAACTTCACGGTCTAACGACGAATTTTTGTTTCCCGTTCAATCTTTAGTGAAGCGAAGTAGTTTTCAAATTTAGTAGGTTATTATTAAAATTCCATCCTCCTCCAGTGTTTAAAAATCTCAGATACACATTTCAACTTGTGTCTGTGTCTTCTATCAAAGGATTTTTCAACTTTGTGTCTTGAAATCGATTGAAGTTTTATCGATAGAAGTGGCAGTGATAATTAAACAACGAGAGATCAGTCGAGTTTCTCAATGGCGACGAACAAAGCGCATTGAATTTCTCTCGAAATTTCGCCGCTGTTTTACATGATTGGCGAATTTTTCAGTCTCTCTCTCTCTCTCTCTGCATGTGGCGATAAATTTCCAAACGATTCCAATCACTCTTTGCAACTCTTTTCCCGCGAGCGTGAAATTCTGCCGGTCGATTGTTTATTAGTGTATGCATGCCGCGTGCGAAAGAGAGCTGACCATAGAAGTGCGTCGCGGATTTATCAAGTGCTAATTATACGGTCGGCCATGCAACAAAATGCAAACTGTTTATCGCGTTCGTAAACGTTGTTTGGTGGCTCGCGATACGCGGTGTACTCTTTATAATCACCACCCTCCTCCCTCCACCTTCGCCTGTGCTGGTAAATACACCTGTTTGCACGCCTTTGAACTTTTCGCCAATATCCAGCCGCGTTTATTTTATAATTCATCTATGAGTTGTTGAATTTTTCACTCCGGCAATAACTCTGGGAGTGTGAAAATCCCGGTACGGAGACCGTCCCGTTACCGGGCGTGGATCTCTTGCTCTCCGGCGTGGAGATCTTGCAGCGGCCTGGCCGACACGCGATAAAGAAGCGAATCGGTGGCCGGCAGAATCGAAATGCAAATGTCCCGGAGGCCTTGGCAGAGAGAGAGAGAGAGAGAGAGAGAGAGAGGTTTAAATCTCTCGTGCCCGTTTACCGAGTCTCCTCCTCCGGCTCGCTTGTTTATTTTTTAATTAAAGTCTTCCGCGGGCACAGCTTCTCGTGGAAACGGTGCCGGGATTAAAAAAGGTCCCCCGGAGTTATTAAGCTAATAATGTGTCCCGTGGCGCGCGCGTTGCGCTCTCACTGGCAACAGGGAGGAAAAAAGGTGGGCCACGCGAGAAGAGAGAAGAGGAAAAGGTCCAGTCGGAGGATCCAGTGTGAGGGTGTGAGGATTGAAAAGGAGAGTTGGAAGAGCGAGCAAAAAGGGGCTGAAAGCGCAAAAAAATCACTTGGCCACGCGTACGCTGCCACCTCGATCCTCTCTCATTGATTCCACCCCTTCGGTCTCCCGATAACCGCGGAAGTTTACAGGCGGGAGAGGGAGAGAGAAAAGAAAAAAAAAGGCGACTCGGGCTTTTAAAGCGAGCTCGAGCGGTGACGCGCGGTCGTGTAGTTTACCGTGCGTACTAATGAACCCTGCTGACCGTCCCATCGTTCGATTAAGCCTTGGGGAAAAAACGAGCAACCGAACAGGGACCGTTGGGATCTCGGTTACCTGGATCGACTCTTTTTTGCTGTTTTGCTCGATTAACCTGTTACTGGAGAAGAAGTTTCATTCGATTTGTTTTTTTTTTTTTTTTCTTTTAGTATGAACTAAATGTGTTAGCAAAGAAGCTGCATATAACTTCAGCATCTTGAACGAAATGAAATTTATCTATGAATGGAAAAAATTTTTAAACGAATTCTGTGCGGATGAGGAATTAGCATTTATGAAGGTACTAAAAATTCAACCATCTTGAAATAAAGTAAAATTTACAAATGAGGATAACGGGGAAAATGGTGTCTAAAATGAAACGAAGTTATACATAAATACAAAAGTTTTTACGCGATCAGAATCAGTTTTCAAAAATAAAAATGAAGAATACCTCTTCGAGGAGATTGCAAGTGTCGGGAATAAAATGAAATAAAATTCATTCGCAAGTAGACGAACGACGGATACGACTACACGGACGAGTCAAGGGCAGCTGTCGAAAAAACTCCCTCTGTCAGAGTGTCTGAAACGAAACGAAACGAAACGAAACGAAACGAAATTTATTCACGAAACGGAGAAGGTAATTTTTTTTACGCGCGAGCACGCGCGTGGAAACGATAGCGAATGAAAGGCAGCGAGAGGCGAGATAAGAGAAAAATGTTTCGACAGCAAACGTATCGGGCCTCGGTGGAAGAGGGGTGAAAAGAAAAAAAGAAAGAAAAATATCCCTCGTCAAAACGTCGTATACTTTATGGAAAATGAGCGGTGGCCAGAAAAGAAGACACAGAGAGGCAGGCGAGGCGTTGGAGGGTGAAGCGGTTGCAAAGAATGGCTGGAGGCTGTGGAAGGATGGAGGAAGGAAGGTCCGCTCGGCTCACCCCCTTAGAACCATCCTCCACCCCCTGCCCCCGCGCCGCCCCCTTGTGCAGGCACCCTCCTGCCTCTTCCTGGCCGTCATCTCCTGGGCGATTTTCCACGGCACCTAAGAGAAGGGGCCAATGAGACGCTGGGCGTCGGTATTGATCCGAGGCGTCGTCCAGGAGACGCCCGCTCCAAGACGCCCGGCTTGCCCGGCGCGAGAGAGCGGCACCGCAGTTCCAGATAAAAGGACGAAAGCCGTTCCTGGAGACGAACCGCGGGACCATCCGCCGACGTTCTATAACTTTCATGAAACCTTCTAGGATTTACGTGGACACCCTCGCCCGTCCGCCGGGCACTGTCGCCTTTCACTCTGTCTATCCTCGTGACAGTCACGAACAGTCCTTCTTTTTACCTCACTTTAGTTCACTCACCGTCCACTCGCGTCAAGTTCATTTCATTCTGAAAAATTTAGATATTTTTTTTTTTTACATCTTTCTGTCGTTGTCTTTTTTTTTTATCCTTTTCTGTTTTTTTTTTCTTTGGTCCAGTTAAGATCGATGTTCATCCATTGTAGAAAAATTTTGATTTTTTTTTTGTATTTTTTATTATTCGTTCATTGACAACTATGGATATTCTCTTTTTATCCTCTCTAAATTCGATTTCGGACCAAAGTCTGTTTGATTTAATGAAAAAATTTTAATGTAGCCGAACGTTAGACACAATTCTCTTACATCTTGAACAAAATTAGGTTTACAATTTGTATAATCGATAAATTCCACACGTTAAACCTAAGGAAGCAATTATATCGCAAATTTGCTATTTTCTAAATTTCTTGGAATTTTACCATTATTCACGTCTTATTTATGTCGTATATATACATATGTGAATCAATCTATGAAAATAACGATTCGTTTGCAATTAAATCGTAGTCACTCGCCTCAGAAGCTCAAGTATTAGCGTGCATGTCGCATTCTCTGTAATCGACGTTTGCAAAATCGGTTTCCACTCGGTGGAATTTTTGGTGGAAATTTCTGGGACACAGGGGATGCAAGAGCAAGCGAATCATCGATGCAAAAGATTCGACTCTCCTTCGGTGCGATCGTCAAACGACTCTATGTCTATCGGGCAAAGGCACGGTCTTTTGATGCGGTCGTTCATCAGAAAGTTGCGTTTTCCGAAACGAGACTCGTTTAAACTTAATTACCCATCGTATTAACAATTGGAGGCTGCGGTCGTTCGCTCGACCACCGTCCGCTTTCTCTTTTCCCGCACAGATGGCCCAATGGCGATGCTCGATCGAAGTATAATGCGTATGTACAGCGTAGAATCGAAAACCATTCTTTAATTAGATCGTCCAACTGGTGTGTCCAGTCTCCGGTTCCTTCGATTTGTTTTTACGCCGTTCGTTGGGCCCCTGCGATTGGTCTCGCGCGCTTTTTGCGTCAATTGGCTCTCGATACACGTCAGCTGAGCTATGAATTAACGAGCACTCGATGCATTGTCATTTCCTGTCGATGAGAACGGTATCTATTAACACGTCAACGACCAAGGCGGTGATTCATCATAATATTTTAAATTCACCTCAGTTTCGTGAAATTTCCGATAAATTAACAGAAACCGAAGCGAATCTCTTTAGAATTTCTCTTTATAGTTCTAAACGTCAATTCTAATTATCAATTTAATTTGATAATGTAAATTATCAGAAATTCTCGAAAAATTCATTTTCAATGATTAAAAGCCAAGCCATTTTCTCGTAGAAACGTGCGTTGAAGGTTGAGTGGTTGAAGAAATCGAAAGATATTATATTTCGAGGAAGGCTAGACCTAGAGATTGTAGTTTCCGTTGGAACCTGGATATTTGGACGCCTTTCCTTTTATTTTCCTTCAATTTCCTTCCTTTCAACTCTCCCATCAGCCTTTCCATTAATATTAAAACGGTAGCGCGGCCTCGCGAGGGCTGTTTCAAAGAGGGGTGCTGGTGTATACCAGACTGTGCTCGCTTCTCCGGAGGTGAACGTGGGTGGAGGTTGAAGGACCACGCCAGCAGAGAGGTGAGGAGCGTTTAGCTCGTTTTTCATCTTGATCTTCTAGAGTTACCAATTTGAACCCCCTCCTATACTCTCCACCCCACTCTCTCTCTCTCTCTCTCTCTCTCTTTCCATCTCTCTCCATCGTCTATCTCTTCGTTCACCCTGCACTATTTCGAACGTGTTTCCGTAGCGAAACGATTCCATGTATTTCCACGTAAAATCACCAACGAGAAATATTTCGCGCATTTTTGTGCATCTTTTCGAGCATCTTTTCGAGCGAAGCTACACCATAAGTGAAATAAAATATTCCATTCCGTTTGAAGGGAGGGAACAGCATCTACGCGATGCAACGCAACGGAACGTGATTTGTACAAACTGTGCCGCGTGACACGGAATTAAAAAGCCGGCAGCCGTTTTGCGATCGAGGGTCGATGAAAAGACGGAGGGAGGTAGAAGAGTGACCCGAGCCAGGGTGGCCAGGAAGTGACCACCTGGACGTGCGTACGTTTGGCTGACCGGTCGGACGGGTTTCGCGATAAAAATTCGATGGAAAAATCCCGGACGTGCAACGGTGTCCGAAAAACCGGTTCCCATAAAGCCGAAAGCCGGGGGTTCGCTGACCGTTGGTCGACCCTCAAGGGTTGCTCGCGGCGAGTAGGGTCGCGTAAGAAAGGATCGGGTCACGATAAAAAGACCGGCTCTAGTCGCATCAAGAAGCGGAAGCTTTCCCACGAGTGCGTTCCGTACGATTTTTCGTACGTGGAATTTCGGCTCGATGGTGCTTCCTCGAGCAGATGCAACCCCAACTCCGACTTCGAGCAGAAAGAAGACACGCGTACTGAGAAGAATAGATTACACTTTCTGTAAATTTCACTTCAATTTCGAAAAGAATTTCAAAGTCGAATATTTGATTCAGTTTGTTTGGATTTATATCAGTTCAGAGTTAAAAAAAAAAAAAAAAAAAAATGATTTCGAACCGTTTGATGGAGCAAGAACGAAACTTAGTTTGGATAAATAGTTTTTCTTTCCACCTTCCCCCGTGGATAGTTGCTGGGCAAAATTTCACAAGAACTCGCGGCGAACTCATACACGACGATTCCTCGAATCTTCGCAAGTCCGTCCAAGTTCCGCCGCGAAACGAACGGCGCATGTTTCCTCAATCCTGCCGCGATTAATCTCGATCTTCGTACGTAATTCATGGTGGTTTTTGTGGTTCGAATAAACGCGCGACATCGGTTGACGCCGCGTTGAAGGAGTTCAGCTCGCCTCTTCAGTGTTTTACATTTGCATTCGATGGCAAGTCACCGTTGGGTGGGCCAGCCGAGGGTGAGGGAGGGAACGCGGGGGTGATGTTTTGCAAGATCTGCTCGAGAGACCATTCGTCTTAGTATCTGCCTCAGGGGGCGGTGAAATATAAGCTAGATCTACGGGAAAGATAAATGAATCCATCCTCTTGCCCCCGCCGTCGTCGTTGTCTCTCCTTACCTCGCTCTTTCTCCACCGCCACCCCTTTCTCCACGCAAGAGAAGAGAAAATCAGCCGCAACAAGAATAGAGCGAGCTCGCTCGCGTTTCCCAACGCGATTCGTAAAACGTTTCCATTTCCAACGGAAGAAAGACTCTCCGCTTCTCTGCGGGGAGGGGTCGAGGTCGGTTGACTTTTATCTTGGTAACGCGTAATCGTTTTATATTTCGACGTCACTCCCGTTTTGGAAAATCGCATCAGTCTTTCTTGGCAGCATATCGATGTCACGCTGGGGCTCTCGAAAGATGAAATTTCATTTACAACTCGATTTCGTCGCGGTGCTACGATGCCTCGGCGTACTATTTTCGAAGCGCAGCGAAACTTCGCATATTTATTCAATGACCGGCGAATCTTCAGTTTATCTCTAACGGTGTGTTAAGCCTAATACAATCTGCCTTGTTATTTTCACTTCTGACGGAGTATACGGGGGTGCAGCAGGAATTTCTCCAATTTCTAGTCAGTTCTTTCTTTCTCTCGAAATTCACGTGACTATTCAAAGTCTTTATTTTAAATGAAAAAAACACTTTCTCAACGTGTTCGCCAAAGTTGCTCTCAACTTGGTTCGAGAATGGAAGCTCGATTTCGGAAATTGAGTGATTTAATCCTAAATTTTTGGTCAAGCCAATGTCCAGTGAGAATCAAATATTAATTCCATTTTTTCGTCTGTTTTACTATTTGTAAATTTTCCGCCAATAATCCATTTTCTTCGAAGATAGGTAACAGTGTCCGATCGCGAGACGACGTAGGAAATTGCGTGCACGGGGACAGACGACACGCAAGGTGCACGAGTACTACTCGTCGTTTGTAAAGAAAACGTCTGAGGATTGGGGGGAGGAAGGACACAAGATTAAGAGGGACGGTGGACAGGACAGAAAAGAAGAAGCACACGACACTGAAGACAGAGGTAGGAAGGGAGGTGGGCTCGCCGGCATCTGCAAAGTCGGCGCCTCCTTCACTTTCTACACCGTTGGATAACCATCGCTTTGCATACGATCGCCATTTTGCGGGGAGCATAATTTAAATTTCGTTCCATTGTTTTGTCGCTCTTCTTACGCCCTTCCTGGCCCACCCCCGGTTTCTGCAAGAGCTTCGTGTCGCCGGCTGGGGGGCCACCACCGTTGCCCCACCCTCGCGTCACGCAACCCTCTCTGTGCTCGGCTCTCGCCAACCCCCTCCACCCTCGGCGCTCGGTGCCCCGGCACACAGGCGGCCATTTGCATGAAATTAGAATCAGAATTTTCTTGCTAGAAAATTAGCCTCTCCGCCGCCCACCATCTCTCCACTGTGCGCGCCTGTGAAAATTTTAATTAATTCACCCGAGGCCCCCGGAGGTACGAACGAAGAGCTACACGAGGGCAAGAACGAGGAGCCAGCTAAGGGATGATGCCCGGTGACGGCGAAACGATTCTATTTACAATCAGGAACGTCGTTCGAGTCGATTCTTTCGAGGGTAATTCTTGGGCGAAGATTGAATCTTGTTAGTTTCCATTGAAAACGGGGACTGTCCTCTCTCTCTCTCTCTCTCTCTCTCTCTCTCTCTCTCTCTCTCTTTCTCTGGCGTGTAGGCCAATACGTGAATCCAACGAATTTCTCGAATCAAATTCTACGCGTGTCCGAATTCCGTTCCGTGAATTTCGAATACAGTCGTTGAGCGCGGCTGCACTTGATCCACCGGTATTCATGTCTACTTGGTAGTATCGTTTTCATTTCTGGAAGTGCTCGCGAAACATTCGTAACCATCCCTCCTGAAAATACTGGGAATGGTACTTGCAGAGAGAAGATTCGAACCCAACGACTGAAGGTTCGAACCTGCTACTTGCGAGGTACTCGATCCCCCATAGACCGGGGCGGAGGGGGAGGAGGAAAGAGAAAGAGATAGGAAGAAGATTGCGTTTTCAAACAAGAGGAACACACACATACAGGAGGAAGATTGCATATCGTGGCTGATGAAGGCTGGCAAAGGTTCGAATGCATGCCGCCACCGTTTCCTTTGAATTCTTGAAAGCCCGGCGCACACACACCGCGGGTTTCTACTTTCTATAAATGGGATTTGTTAATTTGAAACGATGCACGGGCATAATTACACGAGCTCGCGATACTTATAGCTGTAAGTATTTCATCGTCGTATTAAGCTCGTAAGCTCGTTATCTCCGCAAAAGGTACGATAGACCCTTGGCTCCGGCGAGAGGCAATGTACGGCTTGGTAGGAGGACCCGCGGAGCGTTTCATAGCGTTTAGTCTTTATGGCGTGTGGTTCTGCAGCCATCTCGAGGTAGCTCTTCTCTCTACATTACCCCCTCACCGCCCTTTCCCTTCTCTCTCTCTTTCTCTCTCTCTCTCTCTTCGTGCGTCTCTCTGTTCGCGAAGCAACCTCGCAAGCCTGACTCCGCGCTACTGCGAAACAATGGACCGAAATAAATAGCCCGTCTTTCGTCTTTTGTTTCTTGGGGGCCCATTGTTGCCGCCGTAGATAAGAAAACAAGAGACTCTGTCGCTGTGTTTACGAGCCACGGCCGAGGCTTCTGGATGCTGCGGTCCCCTTTTTGCTTCGTTCGCCGAGCCACCTTCTTCTCACCCCGTCTCTTCCAACCCCTGCTACTCCTTTCGCGTCTCTCGTCCACGTCTCTCGTCCTTCCGCCGTCTCGACTAATCCTTCTCGTGCCATTCCACGTTCCATGGAATCCTCGTGACGCGCGAGCCATGTCACCCTTCCGTTTCAGGGTCACCGCCAACAACCTCCCTCGATAAACTCTATTCGACCGATGAAGCTGATCGTCCAAACGCGATTCCTTTCCCGATCTTTCCTGTTGCCTGTCGGTATGCCGTCTTACCCTCTCCTTACCCGCATCGTCAAATAGTTCTTCGGTGAAGAATCAACGAAATTTTCGACGCTGCAAGAATAGACGCAGCTCTATTCTGAGGAAGAGCTATGGAAGATTGAAAAAAGAAAAAAAAATCTTCTACTCTCATTGAATAGCTCTCCGAATGATCGAAAATTTCCAAAATGCTAATTTCCCAAATACACCAACCTCATCTTCCCTCGTCGTATCAAGTATCGTTCTGAAGAAAAATTCTAAAAGATGCCCCGCTACGTGAAGCAACCACCGCGTTCAAGATTTAGCATTCGAACGCAACGAAGACATGCAACTGTTCGACCAATAGTAGCACCAAGCTCTCGTACCGAGCTCGTATTATATAAATTTTCGAGCCGGTAGACTTGGTCGGCGACAATGGGAAAGGAAGAAGGAACCGGTCGCAGGCACGACATTGTTGCAACGTATTCATGAACGCGCGTACACCGGGTGGGATTGGGGGCCAAGCGGTTCACCCCTTGGACACAGTGGACATCGGCCAGTCTAGGCACCGTTTCGCCGGGGGAGCCTTATTTCGTAAACGGCAAACTGGTTTGTCCAGTTTTCGCCTTTTATACGATTGTGCCGGGGTTGGCCGGCCACGACTGGACCCAAAAAGAGGAGGTCCACCCGGCCCATCCGGGGGGGAAACCATTGCGACGGTCACTTTTTCCATCGAGTCCAGTCTACCAGTCGACATTGAACGCGCCATGCTGGACAGTCTTCGCTCGGTTCACGCGCCGGTTCGCGAAATCCCGCGACGTGATTGTTCGTCCACGCGAACGTTCGCGTTTTGTACGTTGGGGAGCTGAGAGATTGGCTTCAACAGTACAGTCTCTGGTCATTGAATTTAGGATCTTCGACGTTTGGCTGATTTTATCAACTATCGAAGTACACACGCGGATATTGATACTCTATAGATCGCCATTGAGTATTTATCATGGCTACATTTGGATTCTCAAAAAATTGTTAATTGCGCAAAGGGAAATTGGGATAGAGGGGTGTTGTAACGGGAGCGGAGGGAGAAAGTGTGTGTACTTTGATAATTCGTAAAATTCACGATTACGTTACATCACGACGTTTATGAAGTATCGAAAGTTGTTCAGCCAAGACCGTCATTGACCAATTTTTATCCGTCGATCTAACGAGCTTGGACCAGTCACGATCAACTGTGATCGTCTCATCTCTCCAAAGGATAATTTGTACGTGAAACAACAAAAAAGAATCGGATCGATACCAGAGAAGAAAAGGGATCCTCGAAGGTGTAACGACGCAAGAGAGATAGAGAGGGAGAGGGAGAGAGAGAGAGAGAGAGGGAAGAAAATACTGGAAGGAATTTCAAGCCTCCCGAGGCGGTCGTTACGTCACTTTTCGCCCCTCGCGCGTCTGTCCCTCAGTTTGCCGGGGGGGAGGGGGAGAGAGGAGCTCGGTGTAATTCAAATTCGGTTAATTCCGGTGATTTTTCAAAGTTTCATTAGACCGAGTTGAAGCAAAAGGGAGGAGGGGGTTAGGGGGGGCAAAGGAAGCAGCAACGGAGAAGCCCCCGCGGGTGAAGTATGGCCCCATACTTTACTCTGCGGTCGGCGAAGGCGTCTTAGGCAACTGGAATCCTGGAATAACAGGACTACTCGCGAGCACCAGAGGACGAAAGAGGAAGGGAGAAACAGCCGAGAGAATACATACACCGGCGCGGTGGGATCGCCGTGGAAAGAGAGAAAAGCGCACGCAAGCCGAACGAACATCTGAAATTGAAGCCCGACTTAGATTTAGATCGAGGTCGAATTTATATCGCCACTCCAGCATGAGCACGTGTCGCGATCGGGAGATGCGAGCTCGACGTTTCGCCAGCGAACGTGTGTTTCCATTGCGTTCTCGAGAAGAGAATTTGACGCTGTTACGAAGAGATTTTCTGCAACGATCCTCGTTTATCGTCGTCGGTCTTTTCTTCGTCTTCCATTTGGCTGAAGTCACTTTAAACACGCGGCGCAACTTGATCTGACAATTGATAAAGAAGATTACGAGTGTGTACAATTTTTGGTGTTGCAGATGGACGATTGTTAGTGTTGCAGATATTATGTTGATTTGACGAAGCATGCTCGTTGTGTTTCAAATATTTCGTCGGTTACATTAGAAACTCATTCGTAATTCAGTTTTGCAAACTTGTTTACTCTTGATAAATTTAGCGAATGGCCCGTCCGATGCGAATTCGACGTTTTCAAATCACGCGTGCGAAAGAAACACGAGTGTGTTTGACGCTTGCAGGAAATTCGGCTTTTCGCGTGATAATTCGAAAAGGCGCGACGCGATTCGAACAGCCCGGGGAATGACGAAATTCGTCAGGCAACTTTCGTCAACTTCTCGAAGAAAGTGGAAACACGAGTTTCCGTGTCGCTAGTCGTTTGTAGGCCACGGGCGGGTGCAATTTGCTCGCGATGGAGGAGGATCGGGCGCACACGCGTCCACATGACGCGGCATCTGGCCAATATCGTGATTTTTTTCACCTAGTTGTTTGGATTTTTTTTCGCGTGGTTGCCTTCTTCCGGCCCACTTGCGTACACGCAATGTTCTTCGCGGCACGTGTTACCGCTCCCAGCGTGAATAAGTCACCACCGTGGTAGTGATTCTGCAATTTTCTTTCCTAGCCAGAGAGTGATTACTTTCAATGATAATTTGTCGCGTCAAGGATGAATTCTTTGAACCTGCAGAAAATTTTGTCGATATTGGTAACTGCAATTGAAGACTGCTTATTTTTTTTTTTTTTTTTTTTTTTTTTTTGGAAAGTACACTTCGCTGAATAGGTGTCTCAAAGTGGGATTTCGTATGGAATTCCTCGGTGTCTCGACATATATCTTGTTTTATCCATATTGATAGTTTCTAGAGTTAATCTGTCCGGTAAATAAATGAAGAAGTAAATTTCTGGCGAGTCAGACAGGATTATGATTCCTTTCATTTACGATGAAAAATTGATATCGAAATTTATCCTACTCGTACAAGTACCCTTCGTGCAGTGTCTCATCGTCCCCAGCACCGCCTAGATAATAGACGTCCAATTTTCGTACGACAGAACCAATCCGTAAACGTTGTAATAATATCAGTGATACTTGCTTATTTTCTTCCTCGACTTCTCCCCTCTTGGCGAAGAAATTTCGAAATTCCATGGAATTGCACGATGTCCCCACCGCCCAGTCGTTTATCGGATAAATTATAAATCGAGCGGCTGATACACCGGATCTCAATTAGAGCCCAACGCTCCGTTTGTCAAGGAGGTAGTTGAAATCTCCCTCGTGTCGTGTGCTGCGCGGATCCCCGCGGAAAGAATCTTCAGAAGCATCATTCTATAGGATGGAATTCCCAGTCTCCGGCGAGGGAATCCTCCAACGAGGGATGGTTTTAATGATTTTTGGGGGTTGCCAGGAAAGGCAGAAGCAGAAGCAGAAGCAGAAGCAGAAGCAGAAGCAGAGGCTTTTCCTCTCGTGACGGAGCGAAGGAGGGCGAATGGAAGGGGCATTTTTAAGCCTTTACTTTCGCCAGGAACCCTTCCGTGGCTCTCTCGCGAGCTCGTTCTCTATGTCTCTCTCTTTCTCTCTCTCTCTCTCTCTCTCTCTCTCCTCCGTGAGCTTTTACCCCCGGCGAGGCGCGGCGAAAGGTTCTCTGGCTGGCGCGGTCGGGGGTGGTTTGTTTCGGGCCGGGTGTACGACGAGAGAAAGAGATACGCCGCCGAGGGGAAAGAAAAGCTAGTGGAAGCGGAGGGTGGGTTAGGCGGCCCTGCGCGAAAGATGGCTGGCAAAATGGAGGGATCTCTTTCTATTATGCCTGGGTCCCTCGGCTTCCCTCTACGCTTCGAAGAACTCCCTTATCGATCTTCGAAAAACGGGACATCCGACCACGCGGAGATATCGTCGTGTCTTTGCCAGGCTCTTTGATCGTCGACTTGACCAACCATTCTACTCGACGTCTGTTTTTCCTTTCCTCTCTCTTTTCTCGAGAAAAGAAATGTGCGAGAGGAGGTTCTTTCTCTTGGACTTGTCTCTGTTGATACGGAGAAAATTGCAGATATGTAATTCCAGTTAGCATCTGGTGTTTGAAAGGAAAGACAGAGGTCCTCCTTTTCTCCCCCTCTCTCTCTTTCTCTCTCTTCCATGTTAAAAAGTTAAACAAGAGTAATATATTCGTATGCAAAAGTACAAGCACTCTACCTTTTATTTTTCGTTTTAATATTGGAATTAAAAACGAATTCGTATTATTTGAACTGAATTTCAATCAGTGTCTAATTAAACGAACCCTTGTTTGTTGAGTCTATTTACGTATTTTATTAATTTGTTCATATCATGTTTATTCATTTATTTCTTTTTATTATTATACTTCATATTGTCGTGTCAGTTTTATTATGTGGACTTCAATTATATAAAACTATTTGTGCGACGAATTCATATAAACAGAGTTTTACTGTAAATGGTTGTTTACTTTCGTTGACACTGTTATTGTTATGCTTGGGAAAAATACGATCTCCTTTTCATTTTTCTCAATTTACACAACTTGTGACAGTACAATTCGAGGAAAGGGAACACTCGATTCATCAAAATGGCGATCCAGATTTTTATTCGTCGACAAACGATTTCGTTCTCCGTGTGTTTTTCTTTTCTTTTCTTAGTTCTCTCTTGGATTACCAACCAACTTTGTCAACCTCGAGCAAATGCGACCAATTAGTGTATGTACCTGGGTACTGTTACGTCTCCAAGAGAAAATAGAGATCTCTTTGTTTTTCACAATTTGCCTAAGGCAACAGTAAAATCTTCTCGTTCAAAATGTTGTATCAAGGTTTTTTAATTGGAAATCTTATAAAAAATTGTGTATATATCATTTCTCTTTCAATTCTCGTATTTATGTGTTTCCATTCTCTTCAAAATATTCCTCGTTGTAATAACATTTAAAACACCGCATCAACTTGTCGACTATTTTCAAAATACTTGCTAGACAGATTTGTCCGATCTTGAAACTTTGTTCAGTCGCAAAGTAATATTAAAGTCAGAAAAACTGGCAGAAATATCCGTCTTGCGTGACTGAAATTTAGTATTAAATCCACGAAGCATCACCGACGAACGAAAAGTTCTGAAACGTAACTGACGAAAGTCGACGAAAATACGCCTGTCCGGGAATTGTTCCTTGGTAATCTTCGATTTCTAAAAAAGAAGAAAGGACGAGGTACAGCCGGTACACAGCGAGAAAACGAGGAAACGAGAGCTGGAAGATTGAACCGTTTCAGCGCATCGGCCTCCCGCCGATGAAAGCGTCGCGGAGCGCATTGAATGCGGCGAGAACGCGCAGGAAAAACACATTTCCTCTCTGGCTCTTTCTCTCTCTGCGATGTCTTTTCGCGGCGTCGCGCATCGCCAGCCTCCATTGAAACAGCGGCACGTCCGCGAAAAAAGAGGATACTCGAGAAAAGTCTGGTCCATAGAGGAGGCAGCCGGGCGATGAAACGCGTAGAAAACTACCAGCGGGGAAAAGCGTGGTAGCGCTCGCGATTTTCCTCCCGCGTCTCCTCTTGCCGCGGTCTCCGCGTTGCAACGTTGGATGCGGCGGAGGGCGCACGGGGGAGAGGGTGGGTGGGAGGCCGGGGGCGGACGAGGGCGGCAAGGGAAGTCGCCTTCATTAGTAAACTTTCGTTTAAAATTTCTGCCGTTTCCCCTGGCGGCCGGGGGTCGACGCTGAACAAAAACAAACGGTGTTCCCGCCCCCTTTCTCTTCCACCACCCCTCCCCCACCCCCAAACTCGATTTTAACTTTCGAGATATAATTAATTTTTCGAGACCGCGCGCAACCCGCCTCGACCCCGTGTATCATCGCCCCCCCCCCCTCCTCCCCCGCCGAGAAAAAGAGGAAACGAAAAGGAAGAACTCGTTATTATCTCGAGATACTCGGCCTCCGCGCCTCGCCCTTCCTCTCGCCCTCACGCCGGACGTTTGAATTTTAAACGAGATTCTGCCGCTGCCGGCCAAGAATGCTTTCTTCCGTTACCTGCTCCGTGCTTTTCCGCGTGTGCACCAGGATTTTCAAATTATGATTTTTTTTTTTCGGTAGGGTTTTTTTTGTTTCTTACTTTAACGCGTGCACAAAATCTGCGTGCGAGACAGGGCGCGTTTGGTTGGCCTGTGACCGTCGTCGGATTTTTACGTTTCGGCGTACACTTTGTTCGCGCGAGGAGGATTTTGGTGCACGTTCGTGATGACTCTCTTGTCTCTTTGGTGAATCGGATACGACTCAGTTGGGAGTGAATCGAGTGATTAAAGAAATATTTATTTTTTAAATGCTCGGGAATTGTTATATTATTTTATTACATTATTCAATGATTAAAATAATAATAAATGTACCCAAAAAGTTACAATTTAATAGTCGTCAATGCCCGTTTCCTATAAATCTGATGCCAAAAGAATTTCGACAAAGGGATAGTTATTCATTTTTCGATGATCCACCACGAAAGAATTGATAACAGCGATCGTGGAACGTTGTGTACACACGTTGTGTCGCGAAACGAATCGAAATTCGCCAACTATTTTTAATCGGGATGTTTCGCTAGGTTCGTTCTCGCTTTTTCCCCCCTCGGTTTTCGTATCGCGGTTGTCTGGCACTCGAAGCGATCTCGCGCAGGGCGTGTGCCATGAAATAAATAGTAACGGAATCCCGTACGTACGTGCCACCCCCTACGACCGCCGACGTCGTTGCAGCACGACGTGAGAACCCATAAACCAGGAATAACAAGCTCAGAGACGCGAAACCAGGCCAGCTTTCTCAAATACACCGGCGGATTTTCACCAGCGGGAAAAACTACCGTCGCGCAAATGTTTGCGAAGCTAACCGGTGAGCGAAGTTCAACCACTTCACGGAGAGATCGGTCGCGGCGCAAGAGTTTTCGTCGATTTATTCCTTCTTCTTTTTGGGACGGAGATCGGTCTGACCTCGCGCGAACAGCTGCTTTTTAAGTCTTTCTCCGAAAGCTGGAAGGCTCGGAGCAAACATTTGCTTGGGACAGATTATTTGTTAAGCAAAGTTGTTCTTTGATGCGTGGAGATTGGCAAATATTGGATTTCAGACGTCAGAAAAGAGAGAGAGAGAGAGAGAGAGAGAGAAAAAAAAGGAAAGAAATGGTTCGGCGATTTCTCTTAAATCTTTGCAGTCGTGGTAGCGTTTGAAATTTCATTGCACTTGGTTCATTCATTTTCGAACGTTGTGCATAATTAATAACTGTAATGAGTAGATTTTCGTGCAATATTTTATATATAATACATAAAAATCTACGTATTTTCGTGGATTATTGTACCTGTATGTCCATTAATAATACGTCGACGTTCTGCATAAAATAATTTATAACATAATTGAACACGTTTTAATATTATGATCCTCCACTATTCGGAGATTATTGTAATTCAATCTGAATTACACTTAAATTATTTCATTTTCGATTTATATTTTATATCCAAATTTTCCGTCCAACTTCTATTTTATATTTTCGATTAAACTAACGTTCAAAATCGAATGAAACGGAATTCAATACAGCGGCACAAAGATTGAATTTTTAAAATGTCCCAGGCACGGAAAGATCCAATTATCATCGACAAAATCCCCCCAGGGGATAGGCACTTCCTTCGTACTCTTCGTCTCTTCTTTCCGTGGTCTAGCGTTTCAGCCACGAGAAAGCGACTCTTGAATTATTCGTCAAGATGAAATAATGTTAAAGCGAGGATCGTGTGCATATTTAATGGACCACCAGGGTCGATCGTGTAGCCAACGTTGTATTCTTCGATTCTCGTTCCATTCCATTTCGTCTTCGGTTATTTCCGACAAAACGCCTCTGCATAATTTACGAAAAAACGATGAAGACTATCGAGAAAAACGCTGGTCGTTTAGGAAACAAAAGTCACCTGTAATTTCATATATTTACTGTCAAATGTAGTCACAAATAGTTTGCAACATTCAAAACTTTCGCAAGTACTCGAATCCTGGAGATTAGAGGACCATTTGTAAAAACGAAGAAGCAAAAATTGTTCATCTGTGACATTCCAGAGATTCTCTAATTAAAAAGATCGTTAAAAGATACATTGTCAATTGTTCTCCAGCGTTGTTTTCTTCCTCAATTGTTAGAGAGAAAGAGAGAGAAAAGTAATTATCGAAAGAGACGCGAGTCGTTGGTCTTTAACCCGTTGGCTACTATTGGCGCCTATAGGCGTTCAATTTACTTCAGTCTGCTGAAACGAAAAGTGCATAGGCGTATAATATTATCGACAGTAATTGCAATAAAAAAATATTGGATTAGACGTAAGTGAATTCTAATTGAACGATTACATTTTCCGTTAGTCATATATTATTTGTACGTAATTATTTCATTCAATAGCCTTAAAATGAAAAGATGTGGTAATAAATTAATCACAAAACGATACAAATATGCAACATAACGAAGTGAAACACATTACGAATGTAAGAAATGTGACGCAGGATTATGCATTGACTCATGTTCCGAATTGTACCATACCTTACTAGATTATTAGATATATCACGAAACAAAGCTTAAAGTTACTGTGAAATTTTTAATACGTCCACTAACAATTCAATACAGAGCACGAATAAATAATTAATTTTAAACAATAATTAGTTTAATGCAGTGTAACTCAGTGTTTTGATTATTTCGCTATACTTTCCGAGAAATTGAACGAAGAATTTCGTTGTTCTCAGTGTAGGTTCGCGACTCAAAGTCTGCCGTAGCCAAAGAGTTAAGATCTGGAGTAAGATCATTTGCAATTTGTCTGTTCGCCTTCTCTCTCTCTCTCTCTCTCTCTCTCTCTCTCTCTGGACGAAGAGGATTCGACAGGCGATTTCGAGAGGAGTGACGCGAAGCGAGGCGTATCGAGCGTGCTCACAGTCTCATTCAGCGGCTTGTCTCCAATTTTCCGTCAGTTTTTCCATCGGGCGGATGGGCGGCCGCGCGAAAACCCGGGCTGCCGGCGGTTAGACGCGGCGGCTATTAGCGCACAAAGGCTGCGCGGCGCGGTGGCACAATGCGAAACGAGAAAACGATGAACGGAAGCGGGGCGGGGGAGGCGTGTAAGCGGCACGGCAAGAGCGGAAGAAAGGAGAGGAACGCGAGAGAGTGAGAGAGGAGGATGCACGCACCTCGTGCGAGCTTTCTGCGGGCCTCCGCATTAAAACGAGAGGCGAATTCGAGTCTGGCAAAGTTTTAAATGATTTTCGCCGAAGTTGCCTCGCGAGTTGGTTTATTAGGAAAAGTCAATTTGCCCAGAGAGCCGGGCGAACCGGCGAGGGTGGAACGGAGAAAGAGAAAAGGGGTGGAAAAGGGGGGCGACTCTCTGCCAGAGAGCTGCGCCCGCTAGGAAAAGTCCTACAAAATTACGACGTTGCCTTTCTCCTTCGAGAACGTTACCTTCGCTTCGAGAAATCGGCGAGTTTCCAGCTCCCGCCCCCTCTCCTTCCTGTGCTTTCGTCGAGATCCTCTCGCGATCGGCTCGATATCGATGGATGGAAGCGAAGCGGACCACCAGCTTCTCGTGCGATCTCGATTCGTTCGAGTGTGGAAAATTTCGCTGTTCGTTTTTGCAGCGGAGATAGAAGGTTAGAAGAGATATTCTACAATATCCGTGTCTGCTGTCGTTAAGATTCTCCTCGTCGTGATCGCTTTGGTATCGAGCAGTGGAAAAGGACGAGTGTCGCTCGCGATGTCGATTCACGTCCAATTCGAAACCTTCGTAGTCAGTTTTCACCACAAGAACTCACGATTTAGGTGAAAGACTATAGAAATCATTCTTTTCTTACGTTCTCTTCGAGATCTCCTCTCATCGTAGTTCTTTGACGTCGACGAATGGGCAAAGCTTAATACGAAAGTAACTGAAATTCGCGCGGCGCTTAGAAAATTCTCCACGGTCCACGGTTTTGCCGCGGAGACAGAAGGGCAAAGTGGCGAATACGGGACGTACGGGGCGAGGCTTTTTAAGGGAACTCGTTTTATATTTGACGACGCATCAGCGGCGAGTAAACGCACACCTGCCGACAGGAGTCGTGTGTCGGCAGCGTAAACAAGCGTCCCGGGGAAAAAGTGGTTGAAACCGCTTTTCCCTTCCGTAAACTCTCTCTCAGGGGTTGCTCTTACGAGAGAGAGCAGAGTAACCGGTCGAGGCAGAAAGTCCGAGTCAATTTGACCCGTGGGCCATCCCCGCAGTTAACGGTAAACGCGACCGAAAGTGGGAGGACGGTGGATGATACACGCGGGCGTGTACACGCTCGTAAACGAAAAAAGGTAGCTCGGCAATTATGCGCTCGTTTCAATCTGGCGACTGGAAAAACCTGGGCTACCCTTTAATAACCGGGGCAAACTTTGTACGCCACGGCCACCGGCGGGAGGGGGGTGGGGGGGCTCGTTACTTTTTAATCGCGGGTAAATGTTGACCGGTGGCCCAGATTCTTTGAGACGCGATGGTTATTTTGCGGAAGGGCGAGACTTTAAACGAATCTCTTGCGAGAAGGGAAAAGGGGGAAGAGAAAAAAATAAAGAGCTAGAGAATGGAAGGAGAAATAAATTTGGAGAGATAAAGAATGTTGACCGGTGGCTCAGGTTCTTTCGGCAACACCGAGTAATTAGAGTCAACGCGATGGCGTGACTTTAAACGAATCATTTTCTGAGGAAAGAAAGAATTAAAATGCGTAGCCTAAGAAGGAGAAATATTTGGAGAGATAAAGGATGTGTCGACCGACTGTCCAGATTCTTCAGACAAGCGCTAACGACGAGCACTTTGAACGAATCTCTCTTGAAAAGTTAAAAAAATAAAAACTGCGCAAAAGGATAATACGAGGAAGAGGGTTGGAAAGAACAACGACGATGGAAGGGATGGAAGGAAAAGGTCGAGCGCAAATGACGGAGATCGCGAGCCCCTCGTTCGTAAAAGACGCACCGGCTGACGCGCGCGGGGGTGGAAGAGGGAAGATCGAGAAGGAGAGAAGTCCAGGAGCGGGTCCACCAGGCTTTTGCTCCTCCGTGAGGGTGGCTCCTCTGAATCAATAAGAACTGTTTCCCCCGTAGATGCCCCCCCGGCTCGTCGCTGTGTTCGTTCGTGGCACCCCCACAGGCCAACCTACCATCTTCAGCTCTGCTCCTCAGTTTTCTCCCCTTTTTCCTTTTATTACCGCGAGGAGAGTAAGGTGGCTTCGAGTGGGTGGCTCGGCCCCGGAGGCACGAGCGGCCATCTTTATTTCTCTCCTACCCTTCACCTCGACCCTCTCCTCCTCCTACGACCTCTCCTTTCGTCTCCTCCATCTCCTCCCGGCTTGGTCCTACGACCTCCATCCGTCTTGCCTCGCCGAGCTCACCCTCTTTCGCTCTCTCTCTCTCTCTTTCTCTAGACTCTCTTACCATCGTTCTTTCTCACTCTCTTTCTACTTGAAGCCTCCTTCTTTCTCCGTTCTCTCTGGTGTTATCTCGCTCTGGTACACGTGGAAGCTCGACCTTTAGGAAACGAGTACCCTCCAATCCTGTCTTTCCACGTCTTCTTATTCTTGCCACGCCACCCTCTGCTACTTCTTCCAGCCGCTTTCCTTCCAGCCGGTCTCCTTTTCTCTTCTCTTTGCTATTTCCAAGCTTTCGAATTTGCACATCGGCGGATCGTGGAAGTTTACCCCGCGGAATCTAACGCGCGGCGGAGATCGCGAAAGGATAGTCGAGATCCGGAACTTGTCCCTTTTCGAATTTACTAGTTTTTAGTAGTTTCCACTGAAGTTGATGACGCAGTTATCTCCAACCCGAACGTAGACGCGAAATTAGAAATTCAGGAATTTTGTCTTCTTCTTAACGAGAGACTTGGAAATTTCAAAATTCTGGAACTTGGAATTGAAAATTCAGCAACACTGAAATTTAGGATATTTTTTAACAACAGAGTTAGAAAACCCGGAAAATTTCAGAATGAAATTTAAAAAATCAATTTCCTCCAATTGAAAATTTCGAAATTTAAACGTTTGGAACCTTCTTTGAGTTAAAGCTCTTCTTTTCTCTTTGAAGAAATACGTTGTGCCAAGTACACGAAAAATTTCATTACAAAAAAAAAAGAGAGAAAAAGAACTCTTCTCTTCTTTCTTCGATCGCGATTACTTTGGTTTGACAAGATCATGCACAGACGATCGCCGCAGAGGGTCAAGATCCTCGAGGACGTACCACAGGTGTCCGCGTGGCTAGAACGAGAACGAGAGGATGTGGTGGCGGTTACCGATGGCGGCGGAACGGGAGAAAGAGGGATCGAAAGAGGAGAAGAGAAGAGATCGTGGGCGTAGGGCTTTGGAGAGTGTTGGAGACAGTTGCCGCGGTGTTGCCGGATCAATTTCGGTGGACCGCAGACACAAACTGTTTCAGTGGACTCAATCGAGCGGTTCTATCTCTCCGACTCCTTTCACTCGGTCTGTCTCCCTTCGTCTTACTGTCGTCCTGCTAGCTGCTTCTTTCTCGCGGGCCAATCTGTGCGTTTCAATCGGCCGGAAATGTTTTCAGGGACTGCTATTTTCTACTGTCGTGGTTCTCTTGTTCTTGAACCGAAGCGTGGCTTCGATCCTCCTCTGAAAGAAGTCGTGGCGATTGGCTGGCAATTGTGGTTCGTTTACGAAACCGAAGGAAGGACCTCGCCGCTTTATCTTCGAGCAATAGTCTTAATTGTCATTTATTCGTTTCGAGGTTTCGTTTCGCGAACCTGCTTTCGTCAATTTTACGATCTTGAAGCAGATCAGCCAATTGCGATTCGTTTATCGAACGGAAGGGAGGACTTTTAATTTTAAAAAGTTGAGACGTGATTTTGGTTTACAAAATGAAAGGAAGGATCGTTTATCGAATTTTTAAACAACACTTTCAATTGTAGTTTAAAATTCGAGACGACCGGGCGGTTGTGGTTTGTTCACGAAGTCAAGGAGAACAGCCCTGCCTCGATTCGATTCCCGATTCTTTTGGCAGCGTTCTTCAACACTACTATAACCTTAAAGGAACGAGAAAAGAAATTTTTCGAAATCTGCCGTCCGTCTGCCAAAACTTTTCGTGGAAATCGTAAGAAGCACGTGCCGCGACAGAGGGCAGGTAGCTGAGAGGCAACAGAGCGAAACTCAGGGTAATCAACCGTCCTTTATTTCGGTAGCAAACACACACCGCTCTGCTTCGACGTTCATACGTACATATGTATACATATGTGCATGCACGAGAACAGGTCTCGTCGAGTGTCACAAATAGGGGATGGTGGTGATGCGTCGACCCGGTGTTTTTAATTAAGCGACGACCAAATTTTTCCTCCTGCGAACCATCTTTTTTCCTTCCCCCCCTCTTCGTTCCATGGCTCGTCTGTCGAGGAAGCCAGCCATCTTCTTCGCCTCGTCTCCTATCGATTTTGCAATTAGTAAGAAAGTAATTCAACCCCTTATCCCTTTCTGCCCACGAGCCCCCCCATGGAATCGACGTTCCGCGAGAAGACCAATTCTAATAACGTCAACTTAAGGAGGAATGTTCCTCGAAAAATCACTCGACACTTTCCTTTTAATATCCTCACTGTTACACCGTGGACGATTTTTCTTCGTCGAAGTATGCTGGAAATTGTGCATAGAAAACAGGAATTAAAATTAATTTAGATAACCTTCTTTTCCTACAAGCGAACTTTTGATTACAGAGGGTTGATTGTAGTTATTTACTCCAACTGAAAGTCTGACAAGTGATAGGCGCTGTGAATCGTTAATTTGCTACTTTCGTAACGGTGTATCGACAAAACGAAACTGTGGACATGTGAACATGCTGTAACTTTCAAGTTGCACACTTGCGAGTTACAGAGGGTCGAAACGTACGCATTGTATCGATATAAATACGCCTGATAAATGCGTTCTCCGGTCGATGAGGAGAAGAAGATCGATGCGGGAGCAGCGATAGGCTTCGTTTAATATGCATCCATTTACCAACCCGTGGAGAAGACGACGACTATTGGATTATCGGTCTTGTTCGAAGTCGCTGGGGTTGCATGAGGGACCGGTTCCTTGGAGTCGCTGCGCGCGAAAGGGAACGAACCATCGTCGAAGATGAACAGAAACAGAGCAAGAGCGAGAGCGAGAGAGAGAGAGAGAGAGAAAGAGAGAGAGAATGAGATAGAGAAAGAAGGAGAGCGAGACACGAATCGCGAGCAGAGTAGAAGGAGCGCAACGGTGACAGAGAATGGGAAATACTGTCTAAATTCCAATTAAAATTTTCTTCTCTAAAAACAGTAGATACCGGAGGATGAATAGATAAAACGAAGCGAACTGGGAGCGAGGGGGGTGGCGTGTCGAGTCGGGTACGCGAAGGGTGGCTCTCGCTGCTCGAAAGAGGGGTACCTCGTGGAGTAGTTACTCGCGAGGGGTGGCTGAACGTAATTAAAGAAGGGGGCGTAACACAGTCTTGCAAGCCCCTGCACACTTATTCCAGATACGGAAAATATAGGGCGGGTAAGCTTCTTGGGACGAGGGGGTATTATACCTGCGAGAGAGGGAGGAACGAGTGTAGCGCGAAAGACTCGGTTGTTTCCAGGACATTTTACTCTGTTTCCTCCAGGCTGGCGCCTGCTGTCGGCCTCTCAAAGGACGAATTCGAGTTCCCTACCTATTCCACCCCCAAAACCCTCCACCCTCCTAGCCCTGGTTCCTTCTTCGCGCCCTCTTCCCTTTCACCTTCTTCCTTCCTTTCAAGCGCACGGCAACTACCCCAACCCCCTCCCTCCCCCCCCCCGTCGAGCCAGCCGCCCACCCACCTATGCCGCCCCCAGGCTGCCACCACCCTCGACGATCTCACTCTTGAGAATTTTCCTTATATAGATTTTCATAAGTTTCCTTACTTCCGTATCAGGGCCCTCCTCCGAGGAGCAACGCGAGGAATAACGCGGTGAATAATTTTACGAGGCTCGCTTACTACTGAAAAGCAAGGGGGAGGAGGGGGAGGGATGACTAATATTCTCCACTCTCTCGCGGATGTTGGAAACATCGAGCGCGCGTGGAGATTTCGATCGATTGTTCGAATGTTTGTCTTCGCTCTTGACTGATAGATATCCAATTCTGGAACCTTCGATTCGATTTAAACTTAATTTCATAGTCCATACCGCGAAGGGTAAAATACAATTAATTTATTCTGAACTTTGTATAATCCAGCTATACCATTCGAGGGTTGCTCAATCCTCCCCTCTTGCTAGAATAGGAGACGTTGTATTAGGATGAAGATTACGTAGAAACGAGTCATTTATTGACGAAGATTCTTTGCGTTCAGTTTTTTCGGCGCGCGTTCGGGGGTGGAAATTACGTGGCAACGAGCCACGAAATGCTCGTTATGCGTTGGCCCACAGCTAGCACGTTTGAGAGCAAGTGCATAGTTATTTGATTTGTGGCGACGCGTTTGGAGCGGTGTCCGTTGCCGAAGACATTGACCTACATCAAACACGTGACACTGCACACGTGATGCGCCACACGTGCGTTTCACAGCGATGGCAATCTAAGCTCCGATAGAAAGTGTTCTCCTTACGAAACGAACGCACCTCGTCTCCGAAATTTAAAATGAATTTTCAATCTGGACGACACCAACGAAGTACAGGACATGCACACCTTTGTGGATCCTTTTGTTCTTCCCTCCTCGACAAAGGCATAATAATTAGCGCTCATTGTGCATCCGCGCACTCTGACACAGGGAATATAAGGTATATAACACTAATTACGTGAGTTTCGGTCGATGATTTCGTCTCTTGCAAAAGATGGGTAGCAGCAAAGTTTCCGCGGACTATGAAAATTGAAGGTGTCGCCAGAGGATTCCGCCTGAGAGCAGAGACAATGGAACGCCGTGTTATTTCAGCGACACCCGGAGGGGATTGTTTCTGCGTAGTTTTTCCAAATTATCGGAACGCCGGCGGCATTCAGCCGGTGCATTCTAAGGGAGGCCGGTGCGGAACACTCGCAAGCAACATCAGCACCAGCAGCCGCATACTCGTCGGCGCACGGTGTCATTATATCGACGAAGTTGGTGTCGGGTCCAAGGAAGGACAAAAGCGTCGGCAGGGGCCGTCCAATTAGCACGTAGCACTGCCTTAGCAGCGTCCTCCGACGTCGAACCGGTCTAAGACGCCTTTTCTCTGGCCGAGGATCGATAGACGTGTGTACGTGTCTGTGTATATAGGTCCGCGAGGACGCTGGTGTAGGTGCATAAGCGAAGAACGGCAAAGGGTGGAGGGTGGTAATGCAGGGGGGTGGGGAGGGGAAGGAGGAGGAGGAGGAGGAGGAGGAGGGTGGTGGAAGGAGAGCCAGAGAAAGAGAAGAAGCGAAGAGAGACACGGGAGAAAGAGGGTGGAAAGAGTGAGGAAGCGATGGTGAGAGGTACTAGGGGCGAGAGCGAGAAAGATAGGAAACAGAGAGAGCGCGCGGCGGTCCGCCCCTCGGAGCTTGATATTTAAATCTCCCCTTTTCTAATTTCTCCCCTCTCGCCGCGCCCGGTCCCCCTTAGCCCGCCTCTGGTACTCCGTTCCGCTTGCCCACCCTCTTTCATCCACCACCCCACACCCAGCCACCCTCGAGCTACCCACCGCCACCCAACTCCCCATTTCCAAGCGGCTCCGCCAGCACACCGGCCGCCATCATGAAAATATTAAGAACTCGGGAAAATGGCCGCCCCCACTCGCGAGCTAAGGAAAAGCTCCGCTCTCTCGCCATCTCCCGCCCGCCCCTCACTCTCTTTCACCCTCCGTGTCTTTCTCCTGCTCTCTTTCGCTCGCCGCCGCTGCCGTCGCCGCCACCGCCACCGCCGCCGTGCCACGTAGCTTCGTTCTCTCTCCTCTCTCTCCTCTCTCTCTCTCTCTCTCTTACTTTCTTTCACTCTCTTTATCTTTCTCTCTCTCTCTCTCTCTTTCTCTTTCTCTTTCTCTCGCCAGCCTTATGTCTCCGTGTCTCGCCCTCTGTCTTTCGCCGTTCTCCGACACCGACGGCACAACTTCGTTCTTGCACACCTACGGAGGTTACACGGACGCCACCGGCGCTGGGCACACGGCTTGATACTGCCACCGCTCTGTAGGTGTGGGCTGGGGTGGGCTGGGGTGCACCGTGCCTCCACACGAAAGGGGCTGCAGCGCAGACTTTCCGGGCAGAAACTCGTTTTCTCGCCGGCAACTTGCTTCCACCTGCCCTCTCCGTCCCGTCATCTTCTTCTCCTTCTTCTTCTCCTTCTTCTTCTTCTTCTTCTTCTTCTTCTTCTTCTTCTTCTTCTTCTTCTTCTTCATCTTCTTCGCGACATGGTCGTCTTTGGAACTCTTCGAGACCACCCTCCAGCGTCCAATTTCTCTTCGCTTAGCTCGTCACTCGTCTCGTTCCTCTGAAACAGACTCTCTCTCTCTCTTTCTTTCTGAAGGATTCATCGTTGCTCCGAAGGATTTTGAAAAATGCCTCCTCCTGATAAAAACCGATACGCGTACATACGTGTGGAAGAAGCTCGGATGAAACAAATGGTTTGGAATAAGAGAGACAGATGGAGAAAGAGAGAGAGAGAGAGAAACGAAGACGAGAGCGACAGAGACGAGGCTTGACGACTTTCACCAGAAGGCAAACGCGGCTAGCGTGGTTCGGATGAATGGGGTATGAGTTTGTCCCACATTCGGCTTCCTCCGTGCTCTCGGCTTCCGGCAGCCGGGCGTGTGTGTGAGTACGTGCGTGCACGCGTGCGTTCGCTCGTCTCCGGATTACCGCGCGAGAGAGGTGAAACACGTGGCGGTAGTTTGCATGTGTACGCGCGCTTTCCGAGATTAATGAAAGCGATCGAATTAGGAGGATCCTCCGGGTAGATGAATGAAACCGAACGTCGTAAAACATTCCCCGTATATTTCACTGTACGCTTCAACGTTGTTTAATCGGCTGTTTGATCGTTTATTTTTCGCTTCGATTGAAACATTCGCCGCCAGGGACTCGAATCTTATAATCCCATTCGTCCAACGATTGAATTTCTCACTTTGTTGAATTCGACTACGATTTGACGAATCGTTTTTTTTTTTTTTTTTATATATATATATATATAAGAATAGTAGCTGTCCAGTGACGCTAAGAGAAAATTGACGTGTGGCAAGACACCCGAATCCAAATTGAATTAGTACTCAAGTAGTCGAATATGCTCAGATATTCAGAGTTTCATTTGAACATCTGAATGTTCAAGAGTTGGATATCGCCTGGAAACTGCAACGTTTAAAAGTATAGAGAAAGCTTCGTCAAGTCAAAAACCTCTGACCTACATCTTGATTGACGTTGACACAGGAAAATCCCGTCTCCGTACAGTCTTTTTTCACAGAATGATATTCGCGATGAAACGAAAAGTCAAGATTTCCTCAAGAATGAACCTCTTTTTCAACAAAATTGCTTCCGTCGCGTAAATTACCGAACGTGTCCGAAATTTTGTTCAAATTTCTCGAAACTCGGCTCGGTGAATATCGGAGAAACAGAGAGAGAGAGAGAGAGTCGCTCGCTAATCCGATTCGCCTAAGGTGGCGGGATTACCAGGGCGATTGAATATGTAAAGAATCTGTTCGTTTCGGTGGAAGCGAGTCCAATCTCTTAGAAATCCGCAGCCGATCCCTTTCAGCCGGCAGCGTGCCGGGTAATACGTCTTCGTCAACGGCGCCATCTTGGCCAGCGAGAAGGGTGAGAGAGAGAGAGAGAGAGAGAGAGAGAGAGAGAGAGAGAGAGAGGTAGGCGGCGGCGGCGGAGAGAGGGTGGCTGGGAAGCGATTAAGAAAATGAAGATAGATACTGCAGGATAAAGGAGCTCCGAGGAAGGCAGCCGTGACGATGGTGATGAGGAGAGAAGACTGCCGGGTACCGGGCTGTAGCTGGCCCCGGCTGGCTCGACGATCAGCAAGAAATAGCTCAGAAGAGGACTTGATCGCGCGGAAGATTTCCAGCACGCCGGTGTGTAATCGTGCGGCACCGCCGCGATCAATTTCGTCCCTTCTTCGGACGGGGTTCGGTGCTTGTGCCGCGGTCGCCGCCAAAATGCCGGAGACGATCGCTTGTCACCGATATATGAATACCGCTTTCCGAGACGAATCGCTGCTATTCGTTCGATGGGACTATCGATTTAGATTTAGTTGTGTTATCCCGGGGGATTCCCACGTTCGCCTGGGGAGCAAAAATACAAGAGATCTTTGACAACAAAGTCAATCGGTAACAGAGAAAAAAATCGTAAGGTCGATCCCAAGGCGATTTTCTTGGCTACAATGCGTGGAGCACGCATTAAAGTACAATCAATCTTACGAAGTTAAATCTGCAAAGTTACGTTTAGAGTACGTTTGTTATTTCGTCTTGGCGCGATTCGATTGCTGTGCAAAAATTCCTCACGCGAATAGCTTTCGGAAAGTTCGTTGATTGTAAAACGTTTCAACGACGTGACGATCCACGACAGGCTCACCATTTAGGAATCGAAACGCTTACAACGCGGCAAGAACAGAACCCTGTAAAATCGTGCGACATTTGGGACGCATTCTTTCAGCGAGAGTGATTCAACGATCCCGTGAGACTTGCCATAAATAAAAACCAGTCATCCCTAAGCGTTGACGAGCCCCTGTTCTATCGTCGTTCCAAGCTATACTTTAATAACATAATATATATGTAAATTATAATTTAATATATAAATTACATAGTATAGTGTAGTCTGAACATAGGCGTCGTCGTCATCGTCGTCGTCGTCGTTGTATGGGAAATATGCTTGGCTTGCAATTCATCTTTTTATGGGGTAGTTAAGTGGAGTAACCATGGCGACCGGCTCGCTATCAGGGACAATCGTAAAATTAAGTAATGAGAAGATAAGAAAATATCTCGCCTCGCCTTCTAGCCATCCAACTTTCCACCCCTGCTTGATTCTCTCGTTCTCCTCGCAATCATCCCTCCCCTGTTCGGCCAGCAACGTTTCTCTTTCTCTGTGCTCGCGACGCTGGCTGGAAGAGTCGCGGAGCAGCAGCCTTCGGGCGGTTAACGGAGGCGGTTGCCGGAGATGCTCTAGCACTCGTAGACTGGGTAAAGTGGTTCGAGCTACCGAAGGGACGTGACGCGGAGCTCGGCGATCTCCGGGGGCCGGAGGAGAGCGGGCAGGGGCAAAAATGGATAAAGTTTCGTCCAATCCTCTTCAGCCTAGGCATCGGGGCTCGCCGGTGAATTTTCAGATAAACGAGGCCATTTTCTTCGGAATTACGTCTCGCCGTGATGCTCTTACCGTCGTTTTTCACGACGACGGGTCGTTCGTGATGTTGGTTATCGTCTCGCGACAGTAGATCGTCTTTTTAGATAATTTTCAGAGATCGCGGTTTCGAACCTGGTGCTGTTGTTATATTTAAATACCTGTTTTAGTACAGTTCAGAGAATGCCCAAATGAATGTTTTTATTTTTCTTTTCCCGATTTTCTGTAATAACTTTCAAATTATTGAGTTCGTGATTGTACGGTTGTATTACGACGAATTGAGATGGAAATTCGTTTATATTTGGTTCTTTTTGCGTGGAGTAATAATTATTAACTGGAGTATATATATTCTATAAATCCAATTGCTAATTGGAGTATAGAGATAATAAGATAGGGAGAGAAAAACGTTTCTTTGTATTCTTTATTTAATGATAAAAGGAAAAGCACTGATAATTGATTTCAAGAAATGCAGTTTTCGATTGGCTCCATCAATTCCTCTTTCTTCTACGGACTAATCATTATTATCGAATACAGCAGGATCTCTTTCTTTATTAATTAACAAAAACGAAAAGAGGAACGGTGACTAGCCATATCCATACTGATTTCAATAAATGGATCGTCGTCGTACGATTCATCGAGGCATACAGGGGTGAAAGAGAAAGAGGGAGGTCCGGGTCGGCAGCATTATCACCGCTAACGTTCGACATTAATGTTTTTGTCGGCGGTTTGCGGCCTGGTAGTAAACAACTGATACACCCTCTTAACCCACCCCTCGTGTTCGTTCAGACAGGGATGCAGTTCAGCCACCCCTTCTACCCCTTCCTCACGCCCCCGTTAGTTGCTCTTCCTTCTCGTTTCCCTTGCTTTTACTTTCTCTCTCTCTCTCTCTATTTCTCTCTCTCTCTCTGTCTCTCTCACTCTCACTCTCTCTTCCACATTCTGCCACTTGTGCTACTTGGATGAAACGTGAACGTATACACGTTACATCGCGCTTCGTGGTTGCCTGTACACCCCTGTAACGTAATCGTTTCCACTCCAAAAAGAGGCAAAGAGAGAGAGAGAGAGAGACGTGAAGGAGAATGAGGAAGAGCGGACACGCATCTACACGTGTGCGCTAATGGCCTCTTCAAAAATGTCGCCTCTTAAAACACAACTCCGTCGGATCGCCTAACGCTCCGTGTCGTGGAACCACATGCTCAGGCGGATTTTATACTGCCGGCCGTCGCCGTCGCCCACTTTAAACCCAAAACCGGTGGCTGAGAAATTTTCTTCCGCCGGAGTAACGCGAAACTCGTGCCACCTGAAACGCCCGGCAAAGTCGAGACACGCGGCTGGAACGTTTAACTATCGCCGCTGCACACACCGTGGATTTCCTAATTGAACGTGTTACTTCCCCCCGAGGTATTGAAATTTTCCTTGAGAAAAAATCTGCGGCATTTGTCGAAAAATTTGGCGCAACACGCTTCGTCTAAAACGTGTCTAGACGTTGAGGTTTAGAGCTACGTGAAAATATCTCGAGACATACGTCAAGAAGCGTAATTGAATAACGATGAAAAGTAAGTCAGGGAAGTAAAAGTATTTTTATTCTCGGAAATTGTAAGAATTCAAAGTATAGGCAAATTCTTTTACAACTTGATCGAAAGTCTTCTTTTGCTCCGTATGATTTTTTCCTCTTCATTTTTTTGAAGTTTGAACATTAAGACGACGAGACGTTAGGATCAGGTGTACACAGGTGTACTTTAATACGCGTTTTCAGAACCGCGATCACTGGTAATTTACAAACAATCAACGACTGCTAATCTAACCAGCTCGCAAAGTTCACAATGGAATCGCGGAGGCGATTAAGCGGCGCACGTTCGCGAAATCGATCGGGCCCCCGCGAACAAACTTATCTTCGTCGTGATTTTTCGCCGGCTGCATTATCGCGGTGCAAGTTGGCGGTAAGTTTCACGGGGGAATTATTGATAGAAGATGGTGGAAAGATATGTGGCGGAGGCGAGCCTTCGCGTTTGCCCGCGGCCCTTAACTCCACCCTCTCCTCCCGCAGCACCCTTCCCCACTACCAAGACCGGGAGAAAATTTACGGCCACGCGAACTACCCTCTTAAACTCCGTGAGACCAGCTCCCGCCCCCTTCGACGCCCCCAAGACCCACGCCAGTGCGCCGCCATTGCACCCAACTTTCAAAATTCGGCCCATAAAACTTTTCGAGAAACTACTCCACAGCGCTCGGCCATCCGATCTTTCTCTCTCTCTCTCTCTCTCTCTCTCTCTCTCTCTCTCTCGATTATCCGAATTTCGTGATCGGATTTTCAACCCTCGGTCTCTCATCCCTATCCAGTGGCCGATTTCTGTAATCATCCGTTAAGTTTCACGCGGTGTAAGATTGTTTAGAGCGGAGATAAATTCCCTGCACGAGTGATTTATCTGAAACACAGCGCAAGTACGTATGTAGGTACTCATAAGTTTATACTCTCTTTTAGGAAAATTATACTCTTTTTTAGGAAATCGTAGGACACATTCGTTTGTAGGTTCATTCGTAGCAAAAGTTTAGATTATTATCGAGCTGCCAGTCCAATAGCAAAAAGTTAAATTCTTCTCACAGCCAAGAATGAAAATTCGTTCCTAGTAATATTTTCTTCGTGAGCAACAAGAGTCACTTGTTTCTCGAACCTCGAATTAAAGGCAAATCAACAGGATCCGGAAACCAACCCACCCACCCGGTAACGTTCGCCTGGTAAGAACGTGAACTACAATCCGCGAGCCGTTTGTTCCTCAAACTAGGAAACTTTCCTAGTGCGGCGCGGCATTACGTCGGACGACGTGGGAAAAGTATGAGATACGAGATTATCATCGAGCTGCAAATCAACGGGATCGCTGAAAGGGGGGTTCGCGCGGCCGCGCGACGACGGACGTAGCTGGAGTCACAAAGTCGGTCGTCTCTCGCAACCCCTTTCTGGACGACGGCAAAACACACAAGATCCCTTCCAGGTTGGTGCATGTACTTACTAAGTCGAGGACACTCGTCTCGCTGCACCCCTCCTGGTAGCCTTTTCGCGCGGCAGCCACGACGGCGGACGTAGTATGCAGATTCGTGAAATAAATGCTCGAAAGTTTCACTATAACTCTGCGCGCAAAATCTCCAGCTCGTCCTGCTATCCCCTCTTTCCTTGCGCCGGCTCCCTTCCGCCCCCGTTTTCCCCGTGGCCTAGAGCAGAGCCACATCCTCTCTCTCTCCCGCCCTCTGCCCCCCTTCTTGCCACCCGTTCAACACGCCGGGAGCATCCGCATTATTTAGTGCTTCCGCATAGTCCACGGAAAATGGCCAGGAAAGCTACCGGAAAAACCTCACGTTGCCTCGTCCGAGGCAAGATGGCTCCCACTGTGGCGAATACATTTTCGCCCTCTCGTTTCTGGATCAAAATCTCCCCTTCGCCTTGAGCGAATGACCTTTTTCTGTTCGTTATATTCGTTGTTTTATGAAGCAACGATGAGAAAGTTTTCGGAGTAGTAAGGGTACTAATAAAATTTCTCAACCTATTTTTAAGGGTACACTTAGCTCTTAGCATCGCGAAATTTTTGCGAAAAATGTCCTCGTTTCTTAGATACTGTACATCATAGATATCTTTTTCAATTTTTTAATCATTGCTCAATTTTTTATATTTTCAGAGTACAATTTTCATTGAAATGTTATCCCAATCCAAGTATCGTTAAAATCTCAGCGATAGATATTCGAGGACGTTGCAGCTACCCTTAAATATTTTTAAACGAATAACTATAAAAACACTTCCTACCTATCGTTTGGAAACAGCAGCGAATACTAGAACTGAAGCGAAAAGAAAGAAGAAAGGAAAAATTCAAACGATGGAGGAAAAATTTTTCGACAGAAAATTTAACACGACACCCGCACTTTGCGCAACGAAAATATTTGAACATTCGCGGTTCCGAGGGTCGAGATCGAACGTCGTCCTTTTTTTCCTCTTTTTTTTTCCTCCGCGGCGGCGGAAAGAAAATAACAAGGTAGAGAGGAGAGAGAGCGAGTGAGAGAAAGGGGGACGTGAAAGGATACACGGCAAAGTCCCGTATCCTCTCGTTGGCGGCTTGCGGTTTGAAGCAACAACCTCCTTCCCTTTCGTACCGCGAACCAAACCTCCCCCGCTCTCCACTCGACGAGCGAATGAGCACCGACAGAAAGGGGGTGGAGTGTACGTGCGGGTGGCCGCTCGTTATTTTTATTGGCCACGTTTATCGGAGGGCTTACCGGGACGAGGAAAAAAGAAGGGAAAAAAAGGAAAAAAAAAAAAAAAGAAATGCGGAGCAGGCGAGAAAAAAGCGAGGCGTCGAGTGAGTCAATCCAGTGATTTTTTTCCGCCCTGATTTCACGGGGGATGAGCAAATCTCACCCCGAGGGGTGTCAGCGGGATACCAGTGGGTATTTTTTTCCCCCTGGTTTTTTTTTTTCAGACAATTGCCGTAACCGACGAGCATCGACCTGTTTCTCCCACCTGCTGTTCCCTCTGTTTACGTGCTCGTTTATTTTATCATTAGACCTGTAGGATTTTTGTGCGCCAGAAAGTTTGCTAGAAATTTGAATGTGCAAAAGTGCGTAGAGTGGAATTGCTATGTTCAGTGAATGGATCAGATCTTTGCTCAGGTTTGCATCGTTTTGTAGAAATACGAATCCGCTTGTTGCGTCAACTGATCTTTCGAACAAGTTCTTTTAAAAACGAATTCCGTTCGCCGGTCTCTGAATTCAACACAGTTGGGTATCGATTTTTCGTCACTAAACGTGAAAAACTTGGCAATAAACTAGAAAAATCTTTACTATTTATTCCCAAAATTCTCTTCTAAAACAGGGTGAAACGATTTCAATCTACTGACTAACACCTAGTCTGTCAATAAAGTATAAAATTTACAATCCATAATACGGTCCGTAAACTACGATCTTCCCGAACGTTGTTAAAAGTATAAAAGAACATTGAGAAAAAAATGCTGGGATATGGAATCGAGAGGAGTAAACGAGCCCCGAGTGATCTGGGCTCGGATATAAATTCAAGACGGGGCGGTGGTGGGACACGTTCGCTCGGAGAGAAGGGTGGATTCTCACGTTTTAAGCACGCCTTGCAGACAAAGTTGGCGACTTAGCTGAACATTTTTCGGGGTTATCTTAATCTCGCCGGGATTAGGTGGCTGCGACGTCTATGGAAAGGAACGGGGCGAACACGCGCGCAGAGGGAAAGGGGCTGGGGGACAAACGTGAGTGCAACCCCTCCGGTGCACCGAGCGTACACCACCAGCCGCCGAAACGTCGTTCGCTCATGCACTTGCATGCCCGGCAACGTGTGTGCGCGCCCGTTATTGTGTACGTTTCCGCACGAAAAGTTGGTCGCCGCGGATACGGGAACTTCATAGCGCTAGCCTTTCCGAAATCCGTCGCCGGAACTTGCCTCAAAATCGTCGCCGAAACGACGGACTCGTTCTCGCACGAGTGTCAGACAGAATCGACTTTTTCGATTTTGCACCGTCAAATTTTCTTCTTTTTTTTTTTTAATGTAAAAATTGACGGTCTAAATGAGATTGTTGTGAATCGGCTGATTTCACGAAATCGTTTGGAATTTAGTAACTGAAAGTATTAATATTTCCGTCGAATAATATTTAGACAGTTATTGCAGAAAGCAAATGTATGAACGATTATGTCCGTCTCGAAGATCACAGGTTTATACGATGAAAATGATATAACTATTTAGTAAGAAAAAAAAAAAAAAAAAAAAAAACGACGGTTAATATCTAATATATTATTTAATGTAATAATATTTAAATAAATTTCCCACCTATGAAAATAATTATAACCTACGGTCTTTAAATTATTCCAAGAAATACATTTTCAATCCTCAAGAATATCCTAGCAGAAAGAATACACACGCATCGAATAACCTATAACCTTTAAATATTGCAAGAAATACACTTTCAACCCTCGACAGTATCCAGTAACAAGAATCACACATCAAATATTATTTTACCAAGAACTCATCCACATAAGCTTCGTTAATATCAACATGCACAAATTCTACAGCGTATCCTCTTATTGGACAATATCAAATTTTCTTCAGAATAATGTAAAATCAGTTTAAACTCGAGTGCATCTTGCTGTCCATGCTTCTCATACGAATTGAAGGAAAGAGAAAATTGACAATTAGAAAAATGTATTGCCAACAAAGAAACGTGAAAAATCGATGGGAAAAGAAAGATTGACAAAGAGTGTGGCAGCACGATGACGTGGACGGGAGAGGGAAAGTGGAAGCGGTTGATGCCTGTTCGCGTAATACCGATGCCATCATGGTAACGTATCATTGGACTGGATGCAATGAAATTACGTCTCCGCAGCGTCTTGCTACTCGGCTAGATTGGTGTACATCGCGGGAAGTGTGTCGTAGGTCGGTTTGCTGCGTGGATAGATTACAGAAGGCTGCCATGCAATCTCGGGACTCGATTAAACGGCGAAACTTCTTTGGGAAAACGATTTTATCGCGCGGCTAGTTCACCGGGGAAAGTATCTAAAGCGTACTGAGATGCCAATTAATTTTAAAATGGCGAAAGATTTTCAATACCATTACATCACATTGCATGACATTTCGTGCCGTGTCTTTTCGTTATCTATCGAAAGAATTATTTCAGTAGAAACATAAATTTTATGCATCATTATTGGCATACATACAATGTGCGCAATTTTTATTTGCATGAAAGATACCATTGAGTACGTAAAATATACAATATTAATGGAGAGTGTATTTATTATCCGAATTCTTTTGCAAATTTTGAATTTCCCCATTGTACAGAGCGTTGAGTAAATAATAAATTTTGTATTTCTACCAACTGCAACGGAGGGTATTTTAATGGAACGAACGTGAAATGATTGTAAAGCACGAACGAAACAGTTCCTTCCTTTTTTATTTTTATTTTTTTCGAACGACGTTCGAAAATACTTTCCGGCATTTGTTCTTGATAAATTTATGTGAATGACGTTATTCGAAAACGATGGAAACTTACAGTTCATTTGTCAAGTCACTCGTGACGCTGCGGTTCGTTGATAATTTCATCAACAATAGCCTGTTCATCCGTAGGGATGTACGTTGTTATCGATCGAATCACCATGTTGGACCACCATAATGTTCCCGCGTTCTCTCCCGTAACTTTAATTACATCCATCGCTCGCTTAATATTGCCCGGATCAATTAAACCCTAAGAAAAATCGCGCCGACATGCCAGCCATATATAGAAGCCAAATTGAACGGCTCCGGTCGAAATTCATAGGTTTTTGGAAAATCGCGCGAATAGCATTCTCTCGGTCTTACGATCGACCTTTTGAAAATTTCGCTCCTTGGAAATTGGAAATTGTCTCTCGGGGAGAAAAGATTATAAACATCTATGAACTTTTATTTTTGTTATTCGTGATTGTGAAATAAAATTGAATAACAATTTGATATCAATTCATATCAAGGTACTGAAATACAAACTGTTAAATTAATAGACAATCATGTATTCCGATTAGTTAACTCTTTATAGCATCTCGTGTAATTTGAAAGTTACGTAATTCATTCATTTTGCCTGCTCATTCTTATCAAAATGACAAGTACCGAGTTAGTAATTACCAGATTTTAAGTAGATTGAAGTAAATCAAGTGATCTTCAAAAAATTCAGAACTTTTCTCTTTCGTCGTTTTTTTCAACGAATCTTCCTCTCGTTTCTCACGTTTTTTATTTGATAAAAATCCGTAAAAAAAAAAAAAAAAAAAAGAATAAGAAGAAGTAACATATGCACGAGGTTAAATCTTTTAATGGCGAGACCTTTGATCTCTGATAAAACCAATGAAACCTGGTTTCTTCGCAAGGGAAAGGGGGTAAGGGAGGAAGCGAAGAAGAAGGAAAAAGCGTGTACGGGCCGTAAACTCCTCAGAGGGCGAGACCCTCGTCGACATATGTCGCGGTAAAAAATGGTCTCGAAAAAGGGACACCGGGGGCACGCCACAAGGGCCGGACGAGTAATAAAGTAATTTTATGAAGTGGTCGGCGACGTCCGGTCGCTGCGTTGGGGCTCGGACCGAGTGAAAAATTGCCCGGGACACCGCGTCCCCGTGCCACTGGAAATATCGTGACTAAACCGCCCTTTAAGTGAAAACATACTGTCTTCCTTGCTACCGGACAAAAAGCACGGCCCGAAAAAGGGTTTCCCTGAACATTTCCCAGCCACTACCGAGCCAGAAGAAACGTATCCCCAATTCTGAACTGTGGAAATTGTACAACTCCCTAAACGCGAATTTAGAAATCTGGCGGATTTTAGGGGATTTTCTCGTTGAATTTTCATTCAATTGTATCATCTTCTGTTTATTAGCGAAATTGAATTAAGGTTACTTCTGGCATAGCTGACATTTTGGTGAAAATATAAAAATGGTAGATTTATGATATTTTTACGAGTGAGAAAACTTTTAAAATTTTTGCAAGACTATGAAATCTTGTACAATATTTACTCTCAGAATGAATTTCTTTAGTCTCGAACTAAAACTAATTTTTTAGTTTGCGACAGCCATATCTAAAAAACTCTTGCCATTTTTTTTTTTTAAAGAGGAATGGTTAGATCTAATTGATAGATAGATGCTTTGACTTTACGATTCGTAAATTGCTGCCCGTGATAAATTCGTTGGACTGTTTGTTGCTGCAAATCCTTTAGCTATTATTTTTCAGCGAAAGTGAAACGTGTTCCATAAATAAATTTTACAGAAGCTTTTGCAAATGTTTACTCTTCGCTCCACGCGACTCGAAATTTAAAATAAAATCACTGACATTTTATAAATAACTCTCAAGTAATCCCAATTTCTCACGAAATATATATTCATCCTCACGTTCGCGAGTGAATAAATTTCACAAAACTCCCACAATTTTTATCCACCTGTAAACACACACCCATCTGGCCCAAGTACTCCTCTGGCAGTTCCACGGCGAGCAAATTTCAGAAAAGTTAGCCTACGGTGGTAGTAAGAGGCAATACCGCGTGGAAATAATTTGGACCCGCGTAGGTGGAATCTGTCTGGGCGAGAGAGAACGCGAGGGGAAGCGAGTCTCTGAGTTTGGTCTGCGCGGGCGATATAATAAATTAGAAAAAGCCACGGGGCTGCCCCGTGTCTTACCCTTGGTAACTTCGCCGGCTATTAGATTACGCGGAGCATCTGCAGAATCTCGGTTCGCGCCCGTTAATTTTCGTTAAAAAGCAAACGCCGCGCGCGAGAGAGAAGAGTCCCGGTTCTCCGCCCTTCACTTTTCTTCTTCTCCCATTGCCCCTGTCCCAAGCCTGAACCTTCCACAGGGACTTATCCTCTCCTCGAGGATAAATAAGTACAGTTTTACACGGTTAGCCGAACATTAACGCGGTCTCGCAGACTTCCATGAAGATATAACGCGGCGACGTTTGTATCGCGTGCCACCGGGCGAGAGGGTGAGCGACTCACCTCTTTGCCCCGCGAGCCACATCGGGGATATTTCATCTCGGGATTCGCTCTCGACCCTCGAGACCGATACTTCCACCGTGTCGCGATGCAACCTGTACGCGAATTTAGTGCTCGATCGTTGCGCGAAATTTATCGCATAATTGGGGGGATGGCTTCCGCGCGATTGGTTTCAGGTGCGACCTTAATATCGGCATGGAAACACGCATTAATTAACGGTGGCACGGCGCTCGTCGGTGGTTTTATTCGTAAGTCGAAAGCTGGAAAAGAGTACTTTTGTACGAATTTGGAAATGAAGAGTCCAAGAGGGTTGGAAGAGCGTGAGCTTGCTACTCGCGTGAAGCCAACTCGTGACTACGAAGTGCGCCACCATTTCGTTAGATGGCAACAGGAGGGTTGTTCTACCCTTGTATCTCTGGTTCTTGTCTGGGCTACGTTGGAATAAATTTTCTATCTGCTAACAACCTCTCCCATAGTGAATTACTATTTTATTTATATTGCTGGAAATTTCATTAATTTATACTTGACTAGATTAAAGTGGTATTTATTTTCGCAATGTTCTCCTCTTTCTCAGAGGAATAGATTCTTTTGTCCACAATGTAAAGAGCGTTCCAAGCTTTCAAGAAGTTTAGATATATTGATAGATAGATAGTTGAGTTCAAATATATTGACGAAGAATTGTGTCTGTGAATTGTTCATCCTCGTGTAACTTGGGTAGTGCTGCGGAGAAAAAAATTGGAGCTCATACTCTGTGCAGATTTTATTAGGAGTGTTTTAAAGGTGTTTCAAATTTATCATCCAATCCCCGGGTAGCTTTACGAGCACTCGTGTTTTACCGTGGTTACTAGCGAAGTGTCCATCCCTTTACCTTCCGTCTTTCTTTCCGCAGTTTTTATCCCGCAACGATGGCAACTTCCCCTTAATGGAAAGCGTTTAATAGCCGGACAAATTAGAAACCAGCTGCGTTGGCGTACCGTCGCTTACATTTTTTACAAGCCTCGAGAAACCTTCCGTTCGTGAAACACGAGGAAAATTGTCAGAAAATCCACACAGCCACACGTTCGCCAAAGGTTCGAAAACATTTGAAAAAATTTCCGGTGTCTGTGTGTCGTATGGAAATAAAATATACAAAATACGATGCTTGTAACTTTTATTTTACAATTTGGATTTATAAGATAAAATTGAACGGTGATTACTGAAGTCTGCAGTTAACAAATAGAAAAATTATAAATTGAATTGCATGACGAACAATATCTTACAATATACATTTAAAGAAGGAAATTGGAAAATGATGTGACATATTTTTTTTAATATTTCCAAGTCTACATTATTCGCGAAACGATCTGATATTTTCTACATACTTGTGACGAAAGAAATATTTCACTATTTCATTTTTTATAATTTACAAAAGTACCCTTGGACCAATCTCCAACAGATTCCCATGCACTTTCCATTTCTTTCAACAGCACACGATGGAAACCTAAATTTGCATAAACACGTTACTGCATGTGAAACAAAAAAAAAAAAAAAGAAAAAAATGCACCCTTTTACACTCGAGTGGAAGGTAACTTGTCCGTATACTGTTGGCACGTGGCACGCTTCGCCACTCCAGTACACTCTCTCTCGTCGCTCGTCGAATCCCACGTGCTCCCGTGTACGTGTAAGTACGTGTGCGCGCGCGTTCCTGGGTCTCGTTTTTTTTTTTCCTCTCATCCCCTAGCGCGCGATCCACCACGGGAGGGTACTTTTTCTAACAGGTGGTGGCCCACAGCGGCACAGTTTTTTTCCCTTTCTCGCGTCCTCCACCCCTTCTAACTCTGTTTTTCTTTTTTCTTCATTCTCTCTCTCTCTCTCTTTTTTACAGGTGCACCCATTATCCCCCATTCCGCTTTCGCATCGGTGTCCTATTCATCCACCGCAGACCGGAGTGGCCACTTGCTCCGAGCTTTTTTACTTAATTAGAGGTCATAAACTGCTGCCCCGTTCGCTTTACACGGCCACGGAAAAAAAGAGAAATAAGAGAGCCAGAGAGAGAGAGAGAGAGAGAGAGAGAGAGAGAGAATGAGGGAGGGAAAGCTGGACGTTCTTTTTCTTTCGCGTTCCGTAAATTACTCTGCTTCGTTCTTCTTTTTTTCTTTGTCTCTTTTTACTCAACCCTAACTGCTCTCTCTCTCGCTCTCTTTCACTCTCTCTGTCTCTACCTTCGTCGGTTTTTCACAGCCGGGACTTTACACGGCGTGAAGAGTTAATTAGCATGCAGTGAAAACGAGCCTGAGATGCTCGCTGTGTAATTAGCGTCACCGAGAACCGCTCCTATATTTCCTTCGATGACTCGCTGCGAAATGCCGTGAATTTATTCTTACCGATGGAAGACAATGTCTTTTATTTTTTTATTGAAGAATAATGGACAGAGAATAATGGAAAGCGAACTTGATGGAAACTTGAACAATTACTACAGAAAGTCTAAGATCAAATTCAATTGTTCTTGGACTATATATATATATATATTATTCTTAATTATAACTGAACGACAGTAAATGCTTAAATTAAAATATATAGAGTAAAGAATGTAATTTTGGAACGGAATATTTATTACATACATAGTGTGTAAGTGTAAAAGTACAAATCAATTAAATTCGATTTTCTCCTTACTTCGTGCATTAACGACAAAGAAACTGTTATTCCATTGTGTGGAGAAGCATAAAATAAAGAAAGGACGAGCGAAAATCGAGAGACAAAGAGGACAGTTTCCAGAAAGTCTTACGAGTCGTAAATCATTGCATCCCGTTGCAACCAGTTTCTCCTTGTTCTCCTTTATCCACAACACAGTTTGCGCAGGCAGACGTTTTCACAGGGAAACGTTCCAAACGTTTCCAAAAGGCGGAATATCCCCTTTGATTGAGAAACCGGCGAGAACGATTACTACAAACGATAGAGAAACCTTGGAGGCGATTCTTTATTTTAACCGAGTTGCTGGTGAAAAAGGAACAGCGAATCCCATTAGATTCAGAGGTAACTGGCGTGGTGGGAGATTGCCCCCTCTTTCTCCTCCACCTCCAGCCTGGTAAAATGAAATCACGCCGCGCCAAGTTTTTGCAGAGGAACGATTCGGGCGAGGGGGTGAGAAACCCCGCGGTGAAAAGTTCTCGCCGATGTTATTTCTTTTCTCGCGCTCTCTGGCACTAGACTTCCGGCGGCCAATGGAGACCGTTCTCAAGGAAACTTTTCACTTTTCTCACCGCGTTCGAGGCCCCCGGTGGACCTCGAAATCTTTTCGCCCGCGAGCAATTCCACCGCGCCGCGGTGAAATTTCTTTGGCCGCCTCCCATCGAGGCGAGCCCCCTCCTCTCCCACTCCCGCTGGAAAAAGACGGCGGGGCCGCAGAAGGGGGTGAAGAGGAGGGTGGAAGTTCTTTCTTTTTCGGTGGGTACTTTTCTTTAACGGCGTCCGTTGGAAAAGCCAGCGATGGAGAAGGAGAGAAAGAGTGAGAGTGAGAGAGAGAGAGAGAGAGAGAGAGAGAGGCAGGGAGGGAGAGAAAGAGAGAGTTCGTCCGGTGGCCAGGGTGGGGAGGTTTGAAAGGAAAAGAAGCAAGAAGGGAGGTAAGGAGAATCCATCCCCCTTGGCCTCTCGGAAAAAGGGGTGGCTGGGTCGCTGGACCAACCGGGTGGGGGTAAGACTGGTGGTTGGCGCCCCTTAACTACCCCTTACGAGGCAAATCAATAAAAATACGAAAGTGTTCTTCTTCGGTCCTGGCCAAGCTCTTGCTCCCAAGTATGATTTCTCCTAATGTTCGCCGAACATTTGTTCCTTTTTTTTTTCTTTTCTTCGGTCGATCGAAGAACGTGAGGCACGTCGGGTTACTTGGCAAAGAATTATGGTTGGTCTGAAATTTTTCAAAGCGGTTAGAGTGTTTATCGTAGCTTTAAAGGGTTGCTCTCTGTGTCCTTTTTTTTTTTTTTTTAATTATCGATCGTTTTGAAGTTCGGTTTAGGTTAGGTTTATTAGAGCATCGTACAATAGCGAACGGAAGAAAGTTCAAATGGTGCTAGATGAGATGCAATTTTATAAAATAGAGGCGTGTTTAACAATGGAAATGAATTGATACAATAGATGACTCATATACACATCATAATTTTATTAACATAAAAAAATTGCATAAAGATTTCATTCCATCTCCCTGTTAATTAAACTAAATTCATAAACACCCACAGTCTAACTATATGAATTCATTCCTGAATCTAACAAGTCTCTAGAATCCTGCAACTTCTGTTTTGCTCACAGTCCTCTGATTGTTTCAAACAGTGTAAAAATACAAAATCAGATGGAAATAGGAATGAACAGAAGTACAAAAGGTATTGCCGTAATTATTGCGTTTTATTTTCATCGGAAAATACACAGGCAAGTATTCATTTCATTGCACGTGAGAGGAAAAGGGCGAGACTCGCGAATAGAAGAGACCGTTTCACCTTTTCGCGCGTGATCTTCATTCAGCAAACACCATCGCGTCGCGTTCCTGTCGCGCTTACAAGTGTCGTGGCATGTGTTTTGCGCCGCGAGCGGCACTTGAACCTCGTTGCGTCCCTCGAACTAGCCTCACGTCGCTGCTGGATCGTGGCAAAGTGCCTTCGAGAGTCGAGGGTGCTCATAAGACAAAGTGCTTCTCGAAGAAGCTGGTAAATGTTTGACCGATACTCCACGCTCGCACCTTCAAACGTTCCCAACTATTTTCAACTTTTCTAACTTTCTCGGAGGCAATATATCCTTGAGATCTCTCATTCGACGTTGTCGTCTCGTTTAAATAGTTTCTTAAAAAGAAACTGGGACACGATCGAACGAAAAATGAGTGCGATCAATCATAAAATACATATACACATATGTTCGAGGTATACTAATTTATTTATCGGTTAAAATTGTACAAATACATTTGTATAGTTATTGAAATTAAATCGATTGTACAATTGTCAAAATGTTCTCCTATTATTACTGGAATTGTAGTATGGATAAGTCTTTCGTTTATTTACTTGTAAGTCCTTTCAAACAAGTGTTAGAAACATTGTTAATATTTTATATTAATCAAATTAATCCTTGGTACGTTCGAAACATTTCTTTTCCTGTTTAAAACATTTGAAACTCGACAGATGTACGCAGACTTCTGTGACTGATCGCAGATACATTACTGTCTGACTAGGGACGGCTCGAGTCTACTGAATCAATTTCCTGCCCCGTCCGAGAAGCTTCTCTTACATCTGCGCTTGGCATCTATCAACAAAATGTAGGTCCACAGGCACTTAACACTATCGACGATTAACCTTCGAATCGTTTTATCTATTCTATGTAAATTTCTGTGAAAAATTATCAATTGATAATTTTAACCAGTCTGATGGAATTCTAAGTGTAAAATATCGGTTAAGTGGACATCAGAAACTTTTCTATCGATACAGAGGATTAATTCTCTTGTAATCGTTCTTAAATTATTCTACGTATTACCTAGAATTATATTCCTTCGTATTCGTCGTAGGAAGAGAAAATCTTTGTGTATTTGGATTTATCTGACAAGACAATACATTCATACGCACATTGTATGTTTTATAAAAATCAAATTAAAAATTAAATTTATATTGAAATATCGTCTCAAAACATTTATCAGTGTCGGTTCTCGAGTAGATTAATTTGTCTTATAAGTTAAAAAATCAAAGAACCTCAAGACTCTTCGACATTTGTATTCGCCAACAAGAGAAACAAAAGTGAGTTGAAAAATTGAACTTATATTTGTCAGACTCAACAGATCGGTTCTCGAGTATTAATTGTACGATGATTAGTCTTATAATTCAAAAACCAAAGAGACTCGAGGCTCCCCAATACTTCTACTCGCTCTAACAAGAGAAACAAAAGAGACCAAATAAGTATTCGAGTATTACGCGGAGTAGCGTAATCGAGGCGTAATGCATCGTCTCTTTCTCTGGACGGCTGAGTCGAAGGAAAAATCCATCCCCTCGCCGATAGAGCGGCAGAGATAACCGAGGGTGAATCTTAAAATACAGCCCCTTCGAAGACTGGCGAGGCTGGCATCTCCCCCGCTTCTTTTACCCTCGTTCCTTCGCCGATGCCCCCTTCGCGCGCCCCCGATCTCCCAACCCCCCCTCCCCCCTCCCCACCCGCCCCTGCGCGCCCTTCTACGCCCCTCGCGATCCGGCAAATCATCCGGGGCTACGTTCTTTTGTTCCTTCTTCGTGCCGCGAAAGATTTTCTCGGGATGGCGAGGAGAGCGCGCGTGGTACTTGAAGAGCTTCGTGAAAGCTCGGCAAAAACCCTCGAGCGAGCCCCGGCGTCGCGTATAAATACAGCGTTAAGATGCAAAGCGAAAACACACCAGCCGAGGGAAACGTTTGTCGTTCGGTCTTGATCGTTGCGAGTGGTAAAGAATCCTCGAGGATCCGCAATTGTTCGAGATGTTTGCTGGATGCATTTGCCATCGAGATGATTTGTCATACGTTGCAATTTTTGGGGAAATTCTCATCTTTGGTGTTTCTTAGAGATTCAGTTGCGCTTTTCCTTTTTCTCTCATTTCTTTGAAGCTATGGATTGCTTTGATGGAAGAATTTTACGCGTGATTTTAATCGTGTTAAATTTATGCTGAAGTATTTCTTAAGATGTTACGATAGTGACACGACGTATATGATAGTACAATCCTTATTGATTTCGGACTCTGACTCGAGCGTGGGATGTTAACTAATCATCGTAGGCGTTGCTTCACGTGATCTGTTTCACATTAAATAGAATGAATAAATTAATCACACGTGAGTTCTTAATTACTTTACACGACATACGAAGACATTTAAACTGCAAATATCACTGCAAATTTTCATTCAATTTTATATCTTTACTCACAGATATTTGTATCATTCATTAAATATTACATCATATATTTTACTTTGAATATCTATATATGTTCTATAAATTTTTGTATTCTTAGTTTTCTCAAAGATATATCAACATCTGCAGTTCACATATCACTTTCCAATTATTACGCATTTCAAATATTACTACTTACATGTTGTACTTCATTTCAACTCATAGACCTGAAACTAAAATTGACATTCAAGGGTTGATTCATGGCAAGCACGTTGATAATACCCAAAAGACTGTTGTTCAAATGGAAAAGAAAGAAAAAGGAGGGACTTCGCATAATAACTCACGCCTGTGTCGCCAGACATTATTGTTTTCGGGCAGCGCGAGATCGTCGATCGACCAGAAGTTGACTCGGCGCCGTATTAAAGAAGCACGACAAAAGGCCCGGCGAGAAGCTGGCGAGAGGGTAAAAATCTTAAGACCCTTTGTCTCGGTGACGCCATTTTATCATCCCTCGCACCCGCAACGAGCGAACGCACCCCCTTTCGTTCAACATATTTCAAGTGACAAAAAGCATCCCTCTTCCGAGGACCGAGATTCATCCCCCTTCTAGCGCCCCCTCTTTCTCCCTACCCCCCTCCCATCGCTCTCGACCGTTTCTTCTCTTTCGATATGCAGCGGTGTTTCTAACTTTAATTACCCTTATCTGGCGGCAAAAAATAGCCTGTTACAGTGTCTGTAAAACGAATCACTGCGATTAAGGGGGCTTTCGGTGAAACTTTGCAAGCTGTTTCTTTTTTCCTTTCTTTTGTTCTTCTTTTTCTTTTTCCCTCCCCCTTTCTCTTGCTTTCTTCTTCGTCGTCTTCTTCTTCTTCTTCTTCTTCTGTTCTCCCTCTTCTTCCTCTTCATCTCGTTCTTTCTGTCGCGGGAACTGCGAAAACCGTTGGCGATTCTTCGCACGGCCAGACTACGCGAAGTATAACTATCGGGAAATTAAACGATAACGATGTTAGTACGAGCAAATCTTGGGGCAGGGTTTCTCTAATCGGAAACTCAATATGGAAACTTGGTTTGGTACTTTGCTTGCTCGCGGAAAGACGCTGAATTCGATTCCGGCTTGTTTACGCGATCGAATGTAACGGGATATACTTCTCACCTACGTTACGTTCTCTTCTCTCTTTTTTTCCTTTTCTTTCTGTTTTTCTTTTTTTTTTTTTTGTTTCTGGAAAACGTTTTTTGATACTCTTAATCTTGATGCAAGAAGGGAATAATTCGAATGCCTCAAATTTGGATGTAACTGTGTTTGAATACTTGCTACGGGGGTTAATTTATTGATACAGGAATGCTTCATCGCGTTTCTCATGTTTTTTTTAAAGGCACTGTTGCTTGATTATATTCATTCGTTAGGAACATAAATACTTAAGACGAAGAGCACGTGAAATAGTCTTAAAAAAGTGATGCAGAGAAAGTAAAAAAGGGAAAGTAATTGTAATAAGTAATGCAACTTTGAAACGCTTGTAATAATAGTTAATTTATTGCAACAGATCGTTTCGATGATAACAAATTCTGTCATTTTATCTTAGCTTGAACAGTCAATAATTTGAAGAAGCTGCAAAACATATCTTAGATTAAATTTCCTTTATTTTTGATAATGTTTCGTTCGCGATATGGGATACGTCCAAATAAATTTTCTTAAAAGTTCTCGTTATCCATCTTTTAGTGATGACTTGAAGTTTAATTACTAGGTGCAATCAAATTAAAATTTCAATCGTCTAATAAATCAAATAATTTCTAATACGAATAATATAAATTATATATTATATAATATAATTATATAATACAATTATATATTATATAATATAATTATATAATACAATTAAAAATATAATATAATTATATATTATATGATACAATTTTAACGTCAGATCAAAATTTCCAACTCTGTAACATTTCTTCTTATTCCTAACAACTTTCAATACACCAAGTATTATGTCCAAATAAAATTTTCGTAGAAATTCCTCGAAGTTAAATGTACGTATTATTCCGAGAAAGAGGATTATACGTGCAAACATATGTACAAGCCAAGTGCGTAGCGGCGACCAAAGGCCATTCTTGTTTGGAACGTTCGAGCGTCAAGTTCTCGCGACGTCGTGTCTCCCCATTATATATATATATATATATATATAACGACGTTGAAATCAAGAATAAGTGAAACGCAAATTCTCAAACGTAAAACGAAACGCAGTTCTCTCGCAGTTTTCGAAGAAAATCGCAATCGCCAGGCATTGTAAGTATTAAGCAAGCCATCGGCCATGTTATTCGTCTTTCATTCCTACCGAAAACCGAGGGTGAGGCCGGTAGACTGAGTTCTCGAGGGTGGGTTGACGTCAGAAAAACCACCCCCGTCCAATTCAGCCACCCTTCCGTCCCCCGAGTTTTCTTCCATCCCCCTTTCGCCATTGCGGACCACTGGCAGCCAGTCGACGAGGGGATTGCCTGGAAAAAGAAACTGCCAAGTAAAATGGCCGTGGTCGGATTCCTTTTATTCTTCTTTGCGTTTTTCGTCCCCTCGTCTCCTTCCGCGGAACTCCGACGAGATCGTCCGTTTCACCTTTCTCTCCACCTTATTCCCTCACTCCTGAATCGACGAATCGCGAGGCGAACGAGTGAAACAAGAAAGCAATTAATCGCCGGTTATTATTATTATTATTATTATATGTTATATCGAGGTGGTTCTTTTCATTTTTGACGTCTCTTGTTGAATTCGTTTCACCGCTCGAGGCTTCGTTTAAGGGCGATTTGCTTTCGAGGTCAGTTTCTCGGTTTGTTTCTCCAACATCTGCTTAATTTCGTTAAGACACGTGTACGTGCTGCGAAGGGAATCTTACAAGTCGCGAGACATACGCCTCTATACTTCGTATAGTATGTTTATATCATGTAGCTCAGTAGATTAATTAATTTTAATTCACTTGACCTTTATTTGAAAATGTATGTGTGCGTAATTATTAACTGGGAATTTTGCATTTACAGAAAATTAGAAAAAAGATTACGTTTTACTCAGAATAATCGATAGACTGCGGATGTACGAACACGCGAATATTTTGGACGTTGTATATTTTTGCATGAAACATGCAAACTGCGTGCATTCTAACACTTTAAAATTCTCTATGAACAATACACCCGCAGTCTACTTATTGATGTAACAAATATTATAATAGATTTAAATATTTTTATTATCTTTATGAAATATATATTTGCTCCAGATGTCTTTTAATTTCTATGTACATTTTCAGATTCGTTTCAGCATAATCTTCAACGTAATTGACTCTCGTTACAGTGTAAGACATGTAAAAAATTTCTACAAATGTTCGAATACTTCTGCCAGCATCTGTATGTAAGTAGTTACACATGTATTAACACTAAAATAGACGGCGACCAAATTTGCATCAGAGAAATGAGGAAATTTGTAGTATGTGCTTTTACTCACATATTTAAAAAAAAAATAAAATAAAATCGTTTATATTCCTAAAGATACATCGTTGCGAATCTATACAATTTCTGTGAGAAAAATAACTAACGTAGCTTTAGCGTGTTCAATTACTATTGTTTAGCAGGTGAAACAAATGTGAATTTGGATAAGACGCTGTAAAATGCCCGATGATAATAATTGAGGGCAAACAGCGTTGCCGCTTAAAATTAAAGCGAAACACTAAATATTCCACAAATCTCAAACGCTCTGCCAATTTTACTATATTTAATTCTACTTTCCAAAAATTATTTCGACGTTTCGCGTGTTACTTGACAAATCATTTCTATCGATCTCTCGTGATCTCGGTGATTCTACGATGATACAAGTCTACAAAAAGGCAAAAAGAAGAAAGTTATCCACGAGTTGGATAATTTCGATAATTCCGCCGTTAAATAGAAAATCAATTAAGAGAATCAAACTTTTCAGCTCGATATAAAACACGATATTCACGGTCGGGCTTCGTCGGGAAGGCCCTTTCGGGAAGTTGCGTTTTACTTGGAGATTAACGAAGCTTTCGGGAAACTTGCAGTTTTAATTTCGTTTTAATCGCTCCCTCGAGCCAGCGAAAAATCCACTGATTTTCCATTTCAATCGCGTGCAGCCTGTTTTGTACTGGCCGAGAAATCTTCGCGACGGGGACGAGAGAAGAATACGAACGATCGCGGTATATTAGCCAGTATTCGTAGAGTTTTCGACGAACGTTCGAAGCGACACGCTGGAAGCGATTCCGAAGGGGATTTAAAGCGACGCTGCCTCGCTGGATGAAAGTTTAAAGTCGATCGCGCGTGCAACTTTCGTCTCATCGTGTTCGCCGAACTTTCTCGCGAATCGGTCTATCGATTCGCGAGAATTCGAAATTTTTCCACCCTTTGCTCGCGAGTAACTCACATCGTCAACGCTCGTCACTAAGCAGCCGTGAAACTTGCCGCGCAAACAAGGCTTGGCAATCGATCCTGCGAACGCGAACACTCGTACGAGCTTTCGTTGCCTACGATTTACAAACTTTGTCACCGATAAAAGTTCAGACACTCGATGGATTCGCTTTCTTCCGCTTCGAAGACCGAGAAATCGTATGGAAATCCGTGGCTTACTCGTACACGATCGTTCGTACGCGAAAGTATTTGAACTGTCTTTGAAGGAAATTTTTGTCAATGTATCTTAGGCACGTGTGTGTTATACGAAGCATTTTGACATTTTATTAACTGAGACTCGAGCGTGACCATCGAGTTTTGAAATGAATCTAAAAGTTACAAATTGCTCAATACGAGTATACATTTCGTAGAGATCGAACAAGCGTTGTATGATAGTTTTTGAATATCAATGCAATTTTTGTATTTATCAATTTGACAAATTTTGTCTAATATAATCGCGAGTACTACTTCACCGAGTTTTATGAATTTAATCATGATTACAGTCTCTCAGTACATTGTAATGAAGTTTACAACACACACGTAACATATGCACGAAAGTTTTTTCCATGGCGAATATTCGAATATACTTTCACGAACCACTGTACATATATAACAAGAGAATAAGCTCACGTTTTCACATTGTCGTTGTTCTGAATCTCGAAACTAATAAGTTTATCATTGAAAAGCACGAATTCAGAAATTACTGAAGTATCAAATTGTCACCAATATCTGAACCGATAAGCTTCAAAATTATGATACCATCTTGTTGATTCAAGAAGAAACAAGAAATTACAAGAATCCGTATACAACCTTTACCACGAATACAAACGCACGTTATCACATTATCACTGCCCGAACGTCAGACTTAAAAATACCATCTTATTCAAACTTCACCGTCCTCGACGAGGCAACGACGATTGAGAGAAATGACAATTCTTTTTCCATCGATGTAAACGCACAGTATCACCGTGAACTGTATGTGAATCATACTTCAAACCTAGGTACAGCAGTAGGTCTTCAATTTCGTCGTCGATCGAGTAAGCACGCGATTAAGAACGATCGAGAGAAACGCGCGAGATCAGGAGAGATCACAAGCGAGCGGCGGTTGATCGCGCGTGTCCGGCAAACCGTCTAACACGGTTTTCGTGGTGGAAATCGCGCTGGCCATTCCCCACCCTGGCACCCGGGGTCCCTTTGATCGCAGCGAAAAAATCCGGAAACCCGTTTCTCAAAAGTGACCCTACCTGGCGTGCGTGGCTTTTGTGGAAGGACCATAGGTTGGAGGGAGAGGTCGGTGGGCCGGAGGGGAGGGAGGAGGAGGGAGGGTATAGAAAGACGAGGAGACGCACGAGAAAGAAGAAAGGGGCGAGAAAGAGAGAGGGAGAGAGGAGAACAGCTTCCAAACGGCCCTTTCCGCATTAGCATAACCCTTGGCGAGAGCCAACGTGTGTCCACGTGTGTGCACCGTGTTGTATGCCAGGGGGCCGGAGAACTGGTCAGGTAAGTTTTTTCGCACTTTTTAATTCCCGATGACCAGATGCCCGGCCTGTGGCGGCTCTCGTAAAAGGGGAGATCTGACCTCAATGAGAGATGACCTCCCCTCCCGGGGCCGACCGGATGACCCCATAAAAATTGCGGAACCGGTTTGCAGAGCTCGGCCCTCGGGATTTTTCGGACGTTTAACGGTCACCGGGGACCGGGTGCAACTTACCGCTGCCTTCAGGTAAACGCGTTTATCGGTCATTGTGCTCCTCGACACGTGTTCCTCTCTCGTGCTTCCACATACGGGACTCCTTCGAGAACTGTTGCACGCAAGAACGAAAGACCGTTTGTTGTACGATAGATTCTTTGTACTTTGAACGAATAGACGATGAAATTTCGGGAAATTTTGGGCTTTGGTGTTTCAGGTTTGATAAATTTTGAGCTCAGCGGATAGTCTAGATTTTTAGACATTGATTTTTGGTAAATTTTAGGATCAAGTTTATCGTATTTTAAGCTTCAATTCTAGGTTTAAATTGTTGGATACCGCGTGTAACAACGCTTATACTTTGAGAGGATTTTATTCTACGTTACAACGTAGATTTTTTTCCATCGGCACTCGTCTATGTCGAAGGAATGAAAATTACCCTTATAGTTGGGGGTGTGGAACATATTTTGTCAATTATTTCAGAAATTATTGAAGATACTGTCTTCGTGTAAATTGATGAAACGTGTTTCTTTAACGACGAATTTGACGGTGTATAATATTTTGAAAAAGTTGCGTTCTTTTCCACGTGCTCCTCTCCTTTCAATGCAGCTGTACGTAAACGCGAGAAGACACGTTATTATATGGGAAATCCTCTCTGTTATTGAAAAGTCTGAAAATTAACAAAGAGAAAATATACTGGGAAAGACAGATATTGAAAACGAGGCATCGTACCGATGGTATTGCGGCGAAATAAATCAGAACCGGGCCGAATTTCCACGTGGAACATCGTTTCGCATCCGGTTGATCCAGATTCTGACGGACGAGTAGAGACGACCGCGCGCGGGGACCGCGATAAATCGCGTTCGGAGCGTAAGACGTATCGAACGCGTCGAAACATTAATTCCAAGCGTCAGAAAAGCAAGTTGGAAACTTGAGGAATCTCCAAGGGGAGGCAAGAAACCGACAGAGAGAAAGAGAGAGAGAGAGATAGACAGTGGACTCTGGACGACGTTGTAACTGTAACCTATGCACGGGGAAAACGAAATCGCCTTTGAACGAGGTCCTCTCCTTTGACCCGGCCTTCTTCTCTCTAACAGGCAATTTGCTTAATGACTTCTCGATAGCGCTGCCCCGGCGAACAAACGATGACTAGCGATGGGATCAAGTTCAATATGTAATTACGAATTTGAGTCAAGTTCAACGTCTTCGAGATTCGTGTCGTGGTTTTCGAATGTCTATCTAACTCGTAACTAAAAACTAAACGTTTCGATGAGTAGGTGACTCGCGATGTGTTCATTTTACCAGACCGTCTAGAATGAACATGTATCTGCAAAATTTCGAAAAATTTTATACTCGTAAATAGTGCCCGACGTTTTGGAAAATTTTCAATACAGAAACTTTAGAAGAGTAGCGGAACACAGAATTCCTCAAAGTGAATTCTATAGAGTGTTTCCCTCTCTAAAGGACCATTTACGGGGCCATTTGTACCAATACAAACACAAACGAAGCTCGCAAGCACGCCCAGTGCAGTTGCAACGATCGAAAATCGAATGTTTGATCAGAATCGTCCCACAACGTTTGCTCAACCCAAAAGATACGTGTATCGTCCATTGTTTCCCATTATTGTATTCATTACTGACAAAGCAAATCATCGCCTTGAGAGATGTATCTCTCTGCATGCCTACTGCTTCGCGGGATGCTCGATTTCATCTCCGAAGATGACCCCGAATCTTTTACCCTGGATACCGAGTTCCGGAGAGGAATCTCTTTCGTAAAAAAAAAAAAAAAAAAAAAAAAATAAAGCGTCCTTCTCTGCTCTGCAAAAGGGGGTAGGGAGGGGGTAGGCAGCAGCGGGATGGAAACGCGATAAAACGCTTTGCCCGGTGAGTTTGAGCCTGTGAAAAGAAACTCGAAAGCAGTGGCTGCTCCGGTGGGTCCGAGGGAAAAAAGCAAAGCTCAGGGCGGTTCTCGCGCTCTCCCTCTCTTCCTGCACCGGAGAATCGGACAGGGAAGGCAGCGGCAGAGAGAAAGGATCCGGGTGGAGGAGGGCGGGGGGAGGGGGAGGTGGTGGCGAGCCAAGGGGTAGGTAAGAAGAAGGACGGGGCTCTGGCGGCGGTAGAAGGAGGGCGGCATTAATTACGGTCTTTTATTATAAAAACTGAACTCCCTCCGGCCAGGAGAGAACGAAGAGAGAAGCAGATAAGGAGGGAAAAAGCCCCCGACTCCGACGACTGCCACCCTCCTCCACCTCGTCCACCTCCTAGTCCTCTTCCACCTCCTCCTCCTCCCCGCAGTCCACCCCTCGGACGGCCTTCCCGGCCACGGGAACCTCTCCTTCCTCTGTTCAATTTAAAATACTTAATCTGTCTTAGTCGCGCGAGGTTGTCAAATGCAACTGTTGTTCCGGGATGACGATCGCCCCGCTGTCTCCACGCTTGCGGAACACGCAGAGAGACGGACTCTCTCGTTTCGTCGCGTTTCTGCAGGTCGATCTCTTTCTCTCTCTCTCTCTCTCTCTCTCTCTCTCTCTCTCTCTCTCTTTCTGTCGGCCAAGAGATGATGTTCTCTTTTCGAGGAGGAAGATCTGTTTGTTACATGAAACTGAACGAAGCGAAGAAGTCGCTGCGGTGTGTTCAGAGATGGACTCTGTTTTATTTCTGCAGCGCGATCAGGAGAACAATTTTCGTTTACGGGAAGTTTGGTTTGTACGTTACTGGGAAGATTGCGGGATATTGTATATTTGAGAACGAGAATCTATCTGTAAAGTTTTACTAATTGTCACACGCTGGCGCGTATAATTTGAAATACACGTATTATGTATACAAAATTTGCCTAAGAAATGGAACTTTTAAGCGACAGAAACTTCGGATGTACAACAGAGAGGAGGAAGCGTTAAAAGGGAAATCTCTCCTTAGTTGCACGTCTACATCATACGACGTTAAAAACGACCGTGTGATGCAGTAAACCACACGTTTCCACGCGAGATGAGGTACGACTCCGGTTGAGAACCACCGCGGAAAATAAGAAACGGGAAAACGGCGAGGATTTTAATTTGCATCCCCCGTTCCCCCGCGGCAGCCACCTTCCATCCCACTCGCCACCCGGCCGCCCTTGTCTTCTGCAGAGCTCCGGAGAGCCTAGCTACTTTCTCCAGAGGGGTGGAAGAAGGAAGGTAAGAGGGATGGCGAGCAGGGGGATGAAGAAGAAGAAGAAGGGGCCAAACGGTTGGAAATATCATAGCCGCACGCGCAGAACGAAATTACCGATTTGCCTTGGGCGTTCCTTCCTTTTTTCCGATTCCGTGCTCTTCTCTTTCGCTCTCTTTCCATCTTCTCGTTCTCTCTCGTTTTCGCTGGCTGGCTGGCTGGCTGGCTGACTCGCTCGCTCGCTCGCACGTCTCATCCTTCTTCTTTCATCGGCCCCTTCGGTCCACCGACATCATCCTCCTCGCCGTACCCACCCTTCTCGCAGTGCCTCGGCATAGCAAATAACTTTCATAATTCTCGATTAGAAAGTTTTCCTTCTCGGCCTGCCCATCACAGAGAAGGGGTCATCCTTCGTTTCGGCTAACCCTTTCGCCCGCTCCTTCGAGCTCCTCTCATCATTTCGCCGATTCGATGAGAAACAACCACCAATGAAACGTGAATTTGTTTTTCTTTTCTTTTTTTTTTTTTTTTTTTGAACTCTGTTTCTCTGAAGTGATTTTTCACAGAAATTAGACTGTAGGTTTTTAGGACGCTGAAAGATAAACAGTAAAACAATGAGAAAATATAATATACGGTATGAAATTCGTAAGAATCTGTAAAGAATTCGTCGTAGCATTTAATGAAGAGAATTTCTGGTTAGGCTTCGTTTCTTTAATCGCGTAAGAGCCCCACTTATAATTCTCGAATGAGTTCGTTTAGCGCTGCAACTGCCGACGATTAAGATATAAAATTCGCGTCAAAGGAATCGAAATGAATTCGTTACAACGTTCAACAAAAGAAGGATATTTCTTCAATCGAGCCTATTCTTTGTCAACCATCGTTCTATAATAATTTTTGTAAAATTTCCACGAAAAATTTTCAATTCTATCGTGACGTGAGAATGCTGCACTGCAATAAGTGCAGTGAAAGCATCTCGTTCTCTAATTGGAAATGTTTAATTTAAAAAAAAAAAGAAAGACACGTGGCATGCGACATGACAGAAGGGAATGAAATTGCATAATATATCCAGGACTGTACGCAGATCCTATTGAAAGTACCAAACGAGCCGTTTCGGACGAAGGCAGCCGGGTCAGCAGTAAGGGTCACTCGACATATGGCCCAAATCCTGGGCCAAGCACTCATTACGCTGCACGAATTCGATCCCCTCCCGTTTTCTCGACAATTCTCGAAACACGCCCCCTTCCCTTGTACTCCTTTCTCGGATACATGCTGTTCTCTCTCTCTCTCTCTCTCTCTCTCTCTCTCTCTCTCCTCCATGCGTCTCTTCCATATTCCCCTTTCCACTTAGCTCGCGAATTATTTCGCAATTTAATCGCCGTGCAAAAATTTTGCCTGAAGAACAGCTCACCCCTTGTTTCTCTCAGTGGACGCTTTCTACGCTTCGTTTTCCAGCGCAAAGATGCGGAAATCACGCACAATCCGGCGTAAACATTCGTGATCAAAGACAGTGGCGAATACGGCGAATACGGTGAAAATTCATTGGCGAGAGACGAGAAAGAGAGAGAAGGAGAAATGTGGTGGTGGTGGAATCGGTGGGTCAAAGTTCCAAGCTCGTTTCTCGTCGGACGCGTCCCTCGGCTGCGAGGAGTCAGTCGAACGCAAAGAGTACCCCGCTTAACAACGTGAGTTTCGCGAAGATCAAAAAACAAGGAAGACGCGTTCGGCGGCCGAGTGGGTGGGGGGAGGGGGGCGCCGAAGCCGGAGCAGAGGAGGTCGGGGAATAAAGAGAAATTGAGAGAAAGAGGAAGAAAGAGATCAAGGAAAGGCTGCTGCTGCCGGCATCTCGGCCATGGTACCCACTTCGCTTCATTAATTTCTCGCAAAGACAGTGTCAGAGTCACGGGGGTTTTCCGGCTGCCAGGGGCTCCCGGAGACCCGAGGCTCCGCTCTCTCCTACGCTCTGGTATTTAAATTCAAAAACGAGAGCGAGCCAACTCTCTCTCTGGTTCCTTTTCTCTCTCTCTCTCTCTCTCTCTCTTTCCTCGTCTCTGTCTGTCTGTCTGTCTATCTGTCTCTCTCTTTCTCTCTCTCTTTCTGCTTCTTTCCACTCGTTCGTTCTTCGTCAGACCAGCGAGCTTTCCTAATGTTTTTCTCTCGTTTCTCATCCTTCGTTCGAGAAGCTCGCCTCCCCTCCCCCTAAACCGCTCTCCTCCAACAGTACCACCAGCCACCCCCTGCACAGCCACCCTCTGCACAGCCACCCTCTGAGCCACCCTCGTTCCACGAAGGCTCAGTCAATAAAGTATTCTAAAAACCCCGCGCGAATAAGAGCCGTCTTACTTCCTCTTGCCCCTTCGCCGGTTCCGCGCCAGCCATCCTCATCCCCCTTTTCGTTCGAGCTAGCAACCCACCCTACCTCCTACTTCTTCGTCCCTGAACCACCCCCGTCAACCCCACCGTGACGATGGGTGGAGAAGAAGGGGGTGGAAAAATAGGGGTGGCAAAAAACGTCAATAATATCGGCAAGATGGAAGCTGCACGAATGTTTTAAGGGATTCCTACCCCTGCGGTTTTCGTTCTTGCTTCTCGACACTTCGTCCTTCTTTCGCGTTCCTCGTCCTCGTCTTGTTCAACCTCCCGCTTCTCTCGTGCCTTTTATCTTTTCGAATCGCTCCTCTCCTCGCCGTAACTTCGTTCTCCTCTTTTTGCAAGTGTCATCGTGCCACCCACCGCCACGAAAATATTAATGCCATACTCTGGTAATACTCTCACGTCTTTTTCGATCGCTCGGACTATCTTTGAAAGTGTATATGTAGAAACCAGGTGTGGATTTTCGCGTTGCACCACGATTTTCTAAGACAATTCTAGTTTGTTTCGCGAGCTACGCTTTGCTAAGTTTCTATATAACTTAAATTCGTCTCGTCGTGAGAATTTAAGTTGCGTCTTTCGTGATCACCGAAAACGTTCTGTCAAATTGATACAGCATGAGGAAACGATATATTTTCGTCTGTTTAATATATATTTTAATAATTCGTCTCTCTGTAGAAACTTTGTTTCATGCATAATTTAATGCCCAGAAAAATCTCCCAGAAAAATATGAGATTATACTATTGTCACAGATTGGAGAAAAATTTACATTCTTGGTAGATACGTTCGTTCATCCCCTATCTACAGATATGAAACACTAACGCGATTCTGTCTATCTGTGCGCTTCTCTACGTCACGTTCAAGGCCACGTTGTTGGCTTCACTTCAAAATACATAAAAGCGTGTATACTCGGTTCGTGATACACACCGCACATTATCAATTTTCTTACGAGGACACCATCAACTGCCAAACCAATATATAGCCTGTAATTTCAATACAACGATAAATCTTCGAGACCAGAAATATACTGTTTAACCCTCGGATAGTGGATAATTTTGTACATAAAGCGGTCATATGTGACACGCTTTACATGCACGAATCTTTACGTAAAATTGTTCTTTCATTCAATTATTTTTATATAATATTCACGTATTCTTATGAAATAATTACGTATATTAACTTTATCCTTCTGCTATACTCAATCGTCTACTTCTATGCTCGAATATTTTACACTGTCGCGAAAACTGTTGCGTCTTCCGAGGGTTGAATCTTGCACTCGAAATTACGCGTGTTCTCACGCGTGCCACCGTCTGGCCATAATCCGAATCGAAGAGTTCTCCCTCCTCCCCCCCAAAAAAAGAAACATACCCGTTGGAAAACGGCGTTCCTTTCAACTTAACCACCGAAGCGTTCCTCGGACGTCTCTGGCCTTCCAACAGCTCTCTCCGTGAAAGACCGTACGAAAACAGGCTACGTCGTATTTTTCCGCGGAAACCGATAGCTAGACGTTCACCATGGTCGATCGAGAGGATGGCTGGCCCGTTCACGCGTATACACGCTCGCTCACGGAGGCAGTATCGTTGGGTAATTAGCGATGCTGAGAGGACCTAAGTACCAGGCATCTTCCTCTGCCGCCACCCTCTCTCATCTCCCTCTTACCCTTTCTCTAGCTTCCATTCTACCTTCCAATAAATGGATGGATAGATAGATACCTAACGTACGAGGCAGCTGCACAGAGGTCGCGTTCAAAAGACCAAGAGCGGGCGACCTTATTGGGTGGTAGGCTCGCGCGTACATAGAAACCACCCCCGGTGCCCTCCGTGCACCCTCTCTTTAACTAGCGCGTTTGTATACGTAGTGGCGCTGTGTAGAAGGCGGGCGCGTTTGCATCGAAACGAAGATACACAGGCACAGAGAGAGAGAGAGAGAGAGAGAGAGAGAGAGAAAGAGAGAGAGAGCAAGCCGATGTACGCGCATGGGAATATCATTACCCCAGTCGTGTGTTTTCCATTAATTGCCATTATCGGTGGAACTTAGTTAGGGCTTGCGTTCCAACCCGACGTCCCAGCAAGACCTTTAAGAACGGACACGGCTCTCGAGTCATCCCTCTCTCTCTTTCTCTCTCTCTCTCTCTCTCTCTCTCCTTCACCTCTGACATCACTCTTTTCCTATTCGCGATACAAATTTCATTTGCCGTCGCTTTGGGGACTTGTAATTCTGTTGCATTCGCGCGATGCTTTTGAGAGTCCGTGGTCCCGTAGTCTGTAAACAGGACACCAGACTGCACTCTTTAGTGTTACACGTCATTATATATATATATATATATATATATATATATATATATATATATATATATATATATATTATACGTGTCTTTTAATATATCTTTTGGCTCAGGGAATTCCCAAATATCGCGATTTTTGTCGCAATTTGACAAAGTGTATTCCTGTCTTGCAAACTTTGCATTCGTGACTGGCAATATTCTTGCGAATATTATAAATTACACGAATTGAAATTTCGTTTACTAATACCCGTACGCACGTGAAATACGAGTCTTCAATAGATTGTAGACTGCGAACTGGACTACAGACTGGACTTGATCTTTTCGGGCGAAATCTACGAAACTTGAACATCGCTAGTTACTCGTTATTGATATTCGTATTCGAAGTAGATTCGTGCAGTGTGTTTGTACCAAGAATGACTCCTCGAACGTGGCCAGTTTCGAGATTGAATCAGTTCCTCGACGGCAGAAACGGCGCGGCGCGGCGTCGGATCAAAGTTGACTATTCTTTTTTTTCCCTCCGTTGCCAGTGAAAATTTCTCGAAACACGGATGGTTTCCTTCCCGGCCGCGTCATCCCTCTGGAACTTCCTCCCCCCCCCCCCCCCCCC